>NC_063345.1:51637886-51738467 GCF_021869965.1 Rhincodon typus
TCAGCCTTCCTGCTCCTCTGATGCTGCTTGGCCTGCTGTGTTCATCCAGCTCTACACCTTGTTATCTCTGTGTTATTTTTTATTTTGTTGTACGGTAATTTCATCGCTCATTAATGAGAGAGCAGCCCCATGATCTGGTAGGATTATAGCAATAAGTCTTGTCGATGGTACAGTAGTTCAGTGGTTAGCACTGCTGCCTCACAGCACCAGGGACCCAGGTTCGATTCCATTCTCAGGTGATTGTCTGTATGGAGTTTGCACATTCCCCCTGTATCTGCATAGGTTTTTCTCTGTGTGCTTTGGTCTTGTCCCACAGTCCAAAGTCGTATGATTTAGATGGCCATACTAAATTCTCTATCGTGTAGTCTAGGTGGATTAGCTATGGTAAAATGTGGGGATAGGATAGAGATTTGGGTGGGATATTCTTAGAAGGATCAATGCAGACTCAATGGGCTGAATGGCCTATTTCCTCACTGTCGGGATTCTATGATTAAGTAAAACAAACTCAGTTCACTTGAACATCAACTGCATATTTAGCAGCTCAGACAATAATTGGGAGTTACAAATAATTATTTATGCATCTTCTTTCTAGCAAACTCTGCTGGACTGCACATGACACTTTGTCACGTGTTTACATCCTGGTCCTTGGCTCGTTAGTATATCCAGTACACCGGTCTTAAAGCAATAACACAACACTACCCTAAATACCTTAGATAAAATTACGTGCATAAGAGTGAAAATACATACATATTAGAGAACTGGAGAACTATTTACATAGTAGCAAGAATTGAAATGTTTTGAGTTTAAGACTGAGTCTGTATAACATTTGAATGGTTTTACAATCCTCCAAGATCTTGCGATGGGACAGCATTACAGAGACCTAAACTTCATCCTCTGATGTCCTCAACTTTGTAGGTGTGTTGGAGTTTTACACATTATGAATGTGTCAGTTGTTGTCATGATAGTTTCTGCACCTTCGTAATCTGAATGTGTCCTTGTGTTCATTTTCTGAAGCAGTTGAAGTCTTGTATTGGTTTCTGCTTCTTTCAGTATTGCTATATTTGGTGTCATAATTTTGTAACTCATACTCATGGAGCGTAGATAAGGTGAACAGCCAAGGTCTTTTGCCCATACTAGGGGAATCCCTAGAGTGCATAGATTTAAAGTGAGAGGGGAAAGGTTTAAAAAGGACCTGAGGGGCAACCTTTTCACACACAGAGTGGTATGTATGTGGAATGAGCTGATTGAGGAAGTGGTAGAGGTGACTGATTTACAACATTAAAAGACATTTCGACAGGTACATGGATAGGAAAGGTTTAGAGGGATATGGGCCAAGCGCAGGCAAATAGGATTCAGCCAGTTTAGGAATTTTGGTTGGCATGGATGGATTGGTCCAAAGGGCCTGTTTCCATGCTGTATGACTCTATGACTGATCCAGCCTTCTGCATGCATGAAGTGGCAGACGTGTACAAATAGTATGGATTGATCCATTCCGTAAGTTCTTCCTACCACACAATGAAAACTCCTTAGGTCTCTTTTCTTTCTACTGTTAGGAATAATGCAAGATTGTGCCCCTGGTTTCTTGCATGCCTGTGAATTAACTTTTTGAGGTGGTATAAGTGAGAAAGAAATGATGGCAATAGCAGTACTATTCAGCCAAACACAAGAAGAATTTGACTGTAATAGTAAGTGTACTTTCATCTTATCCATTATTTTAATTATGGCTGACTTGCCTTTGAAAACTCGCAAATTTAGCAAATTTGACAAGACAATTACAGGTCTTTTTGAACAGGTAGTATCACAAGTATGTCATACAATTTCTGTATTCACTACAGTGAGAAAATATTTTGGTAATTGAAAATTATTTATGTAACCAAGAAAACTTATCAGTGCTTAAAGAACACAAAGTACTGTTTGATGGAAACAATGTATTGAGTATTTTGAAATATCAAGGCCATAGTGACTCATGTGACAGTTTACGTAGATGTGGGAAGAATGCCCATATTCCTGAACTGAGCCTTTGGAGATGTTGGCGGAAAATTAATATCGTACCAGGTACAAAAAGTACAGATGTTAAAAAAAACCTGATGTATGCTTGTATTGTTATCCTTGTATTGGGAGTTAAATTTGCTAAAAACTTCTAGTTGATCAGTAACTTGTGCAGAACATTGGATACAAAACTTAATACAACTCTAATTTTCAAATTTGCAGTAGACCTGGAGTAGGAATACTTGCTTTACTGATTGCATTGCCTTGCTTATGTAATTTTTCAGACTGTATGGGTTACGTCCCTTCCAGCCAAGCCTGTGTTGATATAAATATTCTTTGTAATGATATGCTGAAATTTCTTGATCCGAGAATAATGCAATATCGCGCGCTTCTGTGATATCCCAATTTTCACAATTGTATGACAGAATTCAAAAGCAGGCATCCTTCTTTTTAATATTTCTCACAACATCTTGATATCATATTCAGCTGAACAGCTAGAATACTGTCTGGAAAGAGATTTCATTTATTTGATACTTTTAATGGCCTCGAGACATCCTGAAAGCACTTGGCAATGAGTGGAGTTCTTTGCACGTGTGATCACTGTTGTAATGTAGGACAATGAAGCAGCCAAAATATCACCTAAAGGATCATCATTTGAACCAGGATATCAGAAGTCATCAGCAAAATCAACAACTTCGCAAGATTGCTAGGTCTATTCTCATTGAATTTTTTTTTTGTAACTATTCGTTGTTTCATTGTTCAACATTTAGCTGAGCTCTGGGGAAAGCTCCATGAAATTGAAAACTCAAGTTAACTTGATTATTTTGGAACAAGTTTGGTTATATATATCAACATATAGGGTATACAATTCACTTGCACAGTGCTGCTACAAATACATACTAGGGATTTCTGCCTGTACCGTCAGTTTAACACATGATGGAAAGTGATGCAGAGTCTTATGATCTTCATTTGTCTTGCAGCCTTGTGGCAAGATGAAGCCACAGTAAGATGTTTTCTAAATAAAAGTAATGCTACCCTTGCATCAGAAGGCACAATAGATATTATTTAGCAGCACAACAAGATAAAAAATATTATACTACTTTCATGGCTCATGCAAGACTCTCTCCAGGAATATAAATGTGCCCATACACTTACATCCCCACGTACACCAAAACATATCGAATTTGTGCTAGGTTGATGTCACGAGGATTGACTAACGACACATCAGAATTCCAAACTTGGCTAGTTTGTCTTGGCAATGCCCATTCCTGAAAAACAGCATGAAACAACATAATGAGCTCTGTAGTAATAACCTGTAAAGAGCTAGACATTCTAGTTGTACACAAGTGACATTTAGGGAATATTTTTCATTGGAAAGTGATTGAAAGTACACTGGAATGCTTTTAGATGCAGTTTGATGACTTCTTGCATTTGCCCAAGGTTGTGTTACATCTTGTCAGGGATATCAAAGAAGTAGGTGATTGGTCCAAACAAAGGCAGACAAGAGGTATGGTGTCCACACTGGCAGTGCCTCTAGTTCTGTAGCAACATAAGGAGATAGAACAGAAGCTGCAGAGTGGACAATTTTGTACAGTGCTCTCTACCTAATGGAACCAGATTCCTCAGAGGATTTTTTGGCAGACTGGACACCATATCCAGCAACTCCACGTGCAGGAGGCATTTTCTTTTGTGCTGATCCTTTGGCTTCCTCTTCTCCTGGGGCTGGGTCAGCTGCATCTTTTGGGTGTCTGAGAGCAGGAATCCAGAAAGGAAAAGTTAGTGACAGGAAGGAGAGGTAGGGTGGGAATCAAGAGGTCCATGGTCACACCATCAGCTATTTGTACATCATTTCATACAGCAGAATGGCAGTGAGCTGGGATTTAAGCCAGAGCATAAGGTAGAAATGTGCCATCAACTTTAATGTTCTCACTGACGATGGATGCAAGAGGACCCATTGTAAACTGCCCCATGATGTGGAGAACCATCTCTTGCATAGGGCCTAGGAGATACAGGGGTTCTTGTGAAAATGTATTCACTGAAGTTTACCACCTATGTGAAGCATTTAAACTACTTGGGACATGGTAGCATAGTTTTGAGTTCAGAGTGCAGGAGTTCACCTTCCTGCCCCATTGTCCCCATTCACCTCTGATGGCAGTTCTTGAGGGTCCTTTAGATCCTGCATGACCATGCAGTTCTCCCTCTGCCTGCCTGCACTAAAGTTTCCGCCATAGCATCTGTCATCCCGGGCTCTCCAGTGTGCTCTGGTATTCAGTATCCTTGAAAAAGAGAAGGCTGCCTGTATTATATGATGCGTCACAATGCTGCCAGGAGTGTCTGCTGATTGGACAGCTGTAACAGTGTTGAAGAAGCAAGATTACCAACAGAGGCACACCAATTAACATTGGGGTTGTTCATATCGGGTGAACAAATGAATTTAGTGCAAGTTGGTCTGAATGGATGTGGGCAAATTGTAAATTTCAGTTGCATCCCAGCAGAAAAGACACAGCTTATGAATTTCTTGTTGGTAGAATTTTAAATCTATCTATTGACTATGTTATATAAAGTGAAGATTGAGGGTTCAAAACATGATCACAGAAAGGTCAGTTGAGAAGTGGATAGCATGATTCCCTTCTTTAGCTCTTCCTTATTTGGCTGTACCAGGTTTTTTTTCTTTCTATTTTTTTTGAAAAAGCAAATGCTTGCCATTTTGCTGAATGTTTAACTCTACATCGTGTGACTGCAAAGACACAAAAAGACAGTTTGTCTTAAGTTTGCAAAAAGATGTAAAATGCTATTTATTGTACTTAACCTGGTCTAAGAAAACAACTAAAATACTCGAACCTTCACATATAAATATAAATAAGTTACAGAGAGGGAAAATAGATCAGTAAATTTTAAGTCCAGCAAGTAGAAGGGTGAAAGTAGAAGGTTTGGAAGAAGAGTCCTGCCCCGAAATGTCAGCTTTCCTGCTCCTCTAATGCTGCCTGACCTGCTGTGTTCCTCCAGCTCCACACTGTGTTGAAAGTAGAAGGATATTTGGCTTTTGACAATTAATGATTTGGCTGGTTTCAGGCAGAACTCAGTTGTCCTCCTCAGTATGACATCAAGGTGATTTCAAGATGTAAACGGACAATATTACTGTTATTTTGAAGACAGCAGGTGCTAGGTAGTGCTTTTTTTTAAAAAAAAGCTTTGTCTATGGCACTCGTATCAGATAACGCAGAGGAACAAGTTTTGAAGCTTACAAGTTGTCTGTAGAGAGAAAGAGCCTCGTATGGGTATTTTACCATTTCAGTGTTGTATGTTCTTCTCCTGGTCTTCAGAAAAGGAGGGGGGGCGATGATTGGCTAGTCACATGACCCTCTCTTTTCCAACTTCCTGGTTACCTCAAATATAGTTGTGTAATGGCGAATTCCAGGTAATGCCTTATATGATTAGATTGCATCAGGATGCATTCTTTTTATAGCCTGAAGCAGATTGTTTACATGATTGTGTCTAACAGTTTGTTCACACTCAAGAGCCATAGAGACATACAGCATGGAAACAGGCCCTTTGGCCAACCTTTCCATGCGAACCAGATTTCCTAAACTGCGCTAGTCCCATTTGCCTGTGTTTGGCCCATATCCCTTTAAACCTCTCCTATCCATGTTCCTGTCCAAATGTCTCTTAAATGTTATAATTGTATCTGCCTCTACCATTTCCTCTATTGCATTTTGTTAAGATAAACTAGGGTAGGATTTACATAGTGAATGGTAGACTGTGGGGAGCGTCGTCAAATAGAGAGACCTTGGCGCGCAAATACACAGATCCTTAAAAGTGGCATCTTAGGTAGATGGGGAGGTGAAGAAAGTATTTAGCACACTTGCCTTCATCTGACAGAGCATGAAGTACAGGAGTTGGGACATCATGTTACAACTATTCAAGATATTGGTAAGACTACATTTGGAGTACAACATACAATTCTGATCATCCTGATATAAGAGGAATGCTATTCGACTGAATAGGGTGCAAGAAGGTTTACAAGGATGTTGCCGAGACTGGAAGGTTTGTGTTATAGTGCCTAGGTAATTGTCTAGATGCTTTGCTAATGAGAAGGGCGAAGGCCTACATTTATACTTCTTCAATATCATTGTTCCGAGTGAGGTTTTGAGACAGACTGGCTCCATTTTGTTGGTTTTGAAATATAGAAAATACAGTAATGTCAATTAAACAAAGAACTGCAGATGCTTGAAAACTGAAAAAAAAATATAAATTTCTGAAGAAACTCAATAGGTCTGGCAGCATCTGTGAAGAGAAAGCAGAGTCAAAGTTGTCTTTTTTCCCTAGAATTGGGGATTTCAGGTCTAGGAGGTGATTTTTTTTTTTACACAGAGGGTGGTTTGTGTGTGGAAAGAACTTTCTGAGGAAATGGTGGATGTGGGCACAGTTATAATGTTTAAAAGGCATTTGGATAAGTACAAAAATAAGTAAGGTTTGGAGGGATATGGGCCAGGAGCAGGCAGGTGGGACTAGTTTAGTTTGGGATTATGTTGGCATGGACTGGTTGGACCAAAGGGTTTGGAACAGTGTTGTCAACTTCCAGCAATTTTTGGCTCTGATTTCAAATCGTGATATGTAGTTTCAGTCTCCATTTTTAAAAAAAAATTGATAGTTTCCAGCCAGTAAATTCGTACACATTTCTCTTAAACATGGTTTTATTACAATTGCTAGCGAATTGAAAACTGGCAAGACAGACCCTGCTTGATGAGCTGCATGTAAAATTAAGTGAACTATCAGTCTGAAGATGTAAGTCACATTAAAGGTTTCAGAAGAATGATTATTTTTCTTCCTGAGAGCAACAGCCATTTGTGTGAAATTATTTTCTGTTTTGTTAGCTGTGGTATTAGTCCATTTATTTTAATAGCAGAGAGGAATTTCAGTCAAACCCACCAAATTTTTAGATGCTTGCATCCTACGCTATAATTTCAGGGCCATTATTTCGAATTTGAAAGGGCTTTATCATCCACCAGACAAAGACATAGGACTTGAAATTACACCTCAGAACACAGCGACAGCATTTGAATGCTTGACAAGCTAGGCTGTAATTCCTTGGCCTTATTTAGTTGGGTTTAAAGTAAATAGGTTAACATACTAAATATTCATGAGCGAATATTTTAGTGCATCTGTCTGAATCTTTTTTTTCTCTCTAAGTGTTAAGTTATTATTGTTAGATAGTGTAGAGTTATGCCATTACTACTTTCAGAATATCTTCTTTTGTTTGTAATTTCACTTCTCTCTCCCTCTGACTTTATCTCTCTTTTCTCTTTCCTTGGTATTGTACTTTGAATAATGTTTTATAAGCTACAGTTTAAACATAGGCCTTTTTTGTCAGATTTCCCACAATACTTTTCTCAAGTGAATTTCAAGAGTTGCGAAAGTAAGGTATGTTTTACTTGGTCGTTTTTTTTTGCTCTCTTCACTGGCAGATCTTGAGTTAGAGGAAAAAGTATATAGGTGAAAGAGGAGACTAACCAGCTACCGTCCACTACTGAAACCTCAATCTATTTTTTTTTGTCACTACTAGACTTAACTATTCCAGTTCTCTCCTGGCTGTCTTGCCATTGTTCACTTTCCATTGACTTCAGATCATCCAAAATTCAGCTGCTCATATTCCTTCCCACACAAAGTTCAGCCATCCCTCTAACCTTAACAACCTCCACTAGTCTTGAGTCCTAGTATCTCAAGTTTTAAATTATCATGTTATGTTTAAATCCTGACATGTTGTTGCTCCTCCCTTTCTTTAGCAAGGTGAGGTCCACACACGTGTGTAAGAAACTATGTTGCAGTGATATCAAATCCCAGTTCCATGTGATCTGGTACCATTCTGGCATAGCCTCTTTTACATGTGCAGCTATTCTTAGACCAAAGGTTAGTTGACCTTTTAATTCTCATTTCTCTGTAATATTCAACCCTACACCCCCATCTCAAATTCCCTATTCCTCTGACTTTGGCCTTGGAAGCATTATGTCCCTCCCATCAACTCAGCATTGGCTAGCAGCTTGGAATCATTTTTTAAGGAAAGTTGTGAAAATCCACTTTTCATCTCCAGTCTGGTGAATAGTATGCTATTTCCTTTTGTTGATGAGTAGGGCTAAATTTCAGAATTCACTTCTGAGTTTCCTCTTTTTTGTTCTCTGGACATTTTTCCTATACAAAATAGCGCTGTGCTAATTGTTGTTGCAGGATCTCATGCTCTTTTATGCCACCATGATGAACTAATAAACTCGGGATGGTAGGGGTTGTTTTAACTCAGTTGGCTGGACCGTTGGTTTGCGAAGCAGAGTGATGTCGACAGTGTGGATTCAATTTCTGCACTAGCTGAGGTTCACATGAGAGCCTCTCCTTCTCAAACTCTCCCCTTGCCTGAGCTGTGGTGGCCCTCAAGTCAGATCACCACCAGTCATCTCCCTCTAATGGGAGAGCAGCCCTATGGCCTAGTAAGACTATTGTGACTTGACACTGAAGCATAGCGATTATTGTAAATATAGAATAATGTTTTGAATGCCCATTGCAGAATAAAATGCGTTTATCATAAGACAATATCAGAATGTGTATCTGTTTTTTTGACAACATTTATTGTTATTAGATATGAACTGTCATTTTGTGCAGACATCAGCTCCTGCCTGGCCTAATCAACTAAATAATTCAATAGAATGTATATTCTCAAAGGGAGTATTCTTGTTATTTTTAATTGGTAATCATCAGATGTAGAGGAAGAAATGACTAACAGTATTCTTTTAAAAAAATCATTTATTGCACTTAAGTAGCTCAATATCTGATGTTTCTGCTCACTGGTAATATGTACATAAATAATATGTAAACAACAAAAGCAAGAAATGATCAAAGCAAGTCAGTCAGACATAAAGGGAGAATTTCAAAGCCAGAGAGGGCTAAAATAAAAATACTGATGTATTTCTAGACTTGGGGATGCACTTGTGGTATCCTAGCTCTCTGACAACACATAGCTCCCTTCAGAAATGGTGTCATATTCCAATAATACATAAATCTGCATCAAACGTGAAATTTTTACCAAGTAGGTAAAAAAGCCCATGGATTCACCCAAGATTCACTCATGCAAACATCCATAGACTTATGCAGCAATAGCAAAGCAAAGGCTATTTATTGAAGCTGCTTGAACTGTTGTTAATTCACCTTATAAAATACTCCATCTCAGCCATGGTGCTTGTTTCTTTTACACACATTCTCTAACGTTTTTCTTAATCCTTTCCCTTTTTGTAAAAAAAAATTCATCATTCTCATGCTGCCTGGTATGAGAAGGCAAATTATGAAAGAAGGCATGAAAAAAAAATAGGGTTTTTTAAAAAAATTAGGACAACATAGATCAACTGGTATCATAAAATGTTTAAAATCGTGAAAGGATGGCACAGGGTAGATTAGCAGAATTTTCTGGCTATTGCAGAGTCTATAAAGAGAGACAATACATGCAAGATTAGCTGTCTGAAGTTTAGAGCAATGTACCTTCTCTTCATAGCAATTTGAAGCTGGAACATTGGCTAACATAATTAGTGGTGGAGGCAAAATCAATATAAATGTTTAAGGGTCTGAATGGATTAGTATTGAGGAATGCCTTTAGGACATTCCACCATAATGCAGTCAAATGAACTTGTGGTCAAAACAACTTAGGAACTCAAAGAAGTAGGACTTAACAATATCTGGCATATCAATGCAATCTGTGATTCGTTGCCGCCATGCAGTAAGCTACGTCTTGTACAACCTTTTCTAAACAAAACAGGAAAGTGGTTTTCCTCTATCGCAATAGACCAAACAAGCCCTGTGGATCCCTACACTTAAAGAGGACTGTGGCAGTGAACATACCAGTCTTAGTTTGACACACATACAACAAATTCTAGAAATTTGTGGTCCAAAAGTAATTTGAGCTAAAGAATAGGAGAAAAAAAAATCCAACTCATCTTATTGAAGAGAATCACTCAAGCATGAGTTTACCAGCTAGCTACAGATACTGGTGTAATGTTTATTGGAGAGTGTGTGTATGTGTGCGGGTGTTAGTGTCAATAGGGAGTGGTTTAAAAGCGGGTAGCAATATGTCTTGCCCTGCATGCTGTGCAGCATCTCTCCATCCAGAAACAAAACTGACTTAACATGTTTGGATCCCTGCCAGATGGGGAAAACTTCAAAAGAGATAACACAGAGATAATGCTGATCTAGATCTGGGGTAGGGGATGGTGAGGTAGGACAAAGTAAAATGTAAGCATGTTGGGCTCAAAGGAAGCAGTCCTTGTTTATCCTGGTTCACAAGTAGTGCTAAACAGAGATCATTAACTTCTCCATGAAGCAGTTCTGACCTTGCTGTTGTTGTCCCCTGGAATGATTCCTTGTTCCATGTTCCTTGTTCCGCATCTGTTAAAACTGGACATATCTGGGTTGGCGTCAGGTTTTATTTCTTTTTAAGTGGATGGAGAATATGTTCCACTGAATATCTTTCATCTCTAATTCTTTGGCATAAAGCAGAACACCATAGTGAGAGGAGAGAGGCAAGTAATCAGAAGTCTTTAATTGGATGTCGTACGTTTTCGTTCCATTCATTTAAAAGATGGAAAATCAGACCTGCTCCTTTGCAAACTTGTCATTCTGCTCACTCAAGTTGCCACTTTGGATTATGTTTAAGCAATATTTTATCTCAGATGTAAGAATCAAATGGTTATCCTCATAAATCAGAATAGATTGCCTAGATATAAGGAGCTAGTTGGGAACAGAGGGGAGGACAAGGTCAGACATATGTCTGTAATGAGATACAACAGTTCAAAAGTACATTTGTTTTGTCATATAATCTTGTTTCTGGGAGCACTGCCCTGTTGCATTGGAGTTGACACAATGTCTCCTGTGTTGAAACACAAGAGTGTCATTGATAGTTTAAGGATGAATCAAAGTTCAGTTTGACTGGTTCTGTGCCTGGATTTTTGCACTAATTTCTGGCACCAGTAGTCATTATAAAGTTGTTCTGAAAACTTTGGCATAATGCAATTTACTATACATTGGAATAAGTGGAATGCTTCAAGATGAATCAGGTAGTCAGCTATCCTTTGGACAGTAGCTTACAAGTTTTAGGTTTATACATTTCCTTTTCAATTCTTGTTTAACTATCGCAACAAAAGTAAATTTATGCTCCAACTAGAAAGAAAGTTCATTATTTTTGAGCCTATTATGATATTTCATTGCATAATTTTTGATGTTTAAGTGCATTCTTTATGGAATTATTAACAGGAGGTTTGTTAACATTGTAATTCCATAACCAATTAAAAGCATACCTTTCATTATCCAGATTAAGCTCCAGAAAGACAAGCAATAAAGTGTACCTCTCCCTTAAATTATTGAATTGGTTAGGAAGAAAGAAAACCCTTTTAAACATTAGCACAGCTACTGAACCTGAATACTGCATTAAATTTAAACCTTTGTAAAGGGAATTAATTAATAAACCTTCTTAATAATTAAAGCTAGCAAAGGTACCAGTGAGAGAATTTAAGACACACAAGCTACTTCTAAGCTGCTGCCATTATGAAGGAATTCAGCAGTTGCAAACAATATTGTACACAATAGGCCACTAACTGACTTTCCCATATTTGCCTCCAACTAATGTGATCACAATCTACCCACCATGATAAATACTTTCTGCGTAACACCCAGCCCCCAGCCATTTAATGCTATTTCTTTTTGCTCTGTTAAAAATATATACTGCTTGTAGGATTATTTGAACTGTTACACAATACAGATAAATGAGGGCTGTTATGGCATAGTAGTAGTGTCCATGCTGCTGGGCCAGAAGACCCATGTGCGAAGGAAATGTTTCATATCATGTCTAACAGGCTGACTCAAAAAACACTTACAATATGGATCAACATATTTGATCTTACCATATTAATTATTGGTAATTTGAGCTTTAAACTCACCACTACAAATTACCTCTTTACTATTTGAAAACATAAGTAATTTAGAACGAATTATTTCAAATAAAGTTGCAGATAGCGTTTTCTGTTTCCTTTGAAATTAAAGAGTTTCAGGATTGTGCCCTCAGCCTCATAAAACTCCAGTAAAATGAGAGGAATTAAAATAAAACAGTTATATGCAGTGTTTCCTGGATCTAATGACGTTGCTACTGATTGATATAAGCTCTAAACAGTAATCTTCTTTAGTTCATAAGGAATAATGATTTGTTTTCCAGATCAGTGGACAAAGCGCCATGAGGAAAAGTGCTCCAAAGTGAGCACAGAAAATGCACAGTCTCTGAGTTGCAGTCTTGTGGCCTTTACGGACAGTTGCAGATGAAAATGAGAAAGGATACATCACACTCCTCTGGTTAGATATTCTTTGAATCAAAGTTAAAAATGCAACAGTTTCAAGTGGATCTGATCACAGAAGTTGTTGCATGCAATTTCATCAAACTATCAGTCAGTTAATCAGAATTTGCCAAAAGTTTACTTACATGGTGAGCAAACCTAAATGTTTCATTCATTTCATTCTTCTTACACAATGACTACTTTATAAAATTAAGAAATTCATACGAAAATATTTTCAATTTTTATTTTTTTAATTCATTTGTGCGTGTATGTGTTTTCATTCATTTTCTAGTTGTTGTTTTGGGACATTTCATTTTACAGTTGTTAAACCTTGTTCCCATGTTTCTTCCTACGTGAAAAGCACCTCACCTCAACATCTCAAAGAACAGAATTGTAGAATCATAGGATGGAATCTTCTGCTGTGTTGGTAACAAATTTGGAGGCAGAAAGAGCATTAAATTAGGTGAGGTGATATTGTATGTACCTGAACCTTCTGTACCTGCTCGTACCTGAATCCTGTCTCCACTAGCATTACATTCTGGGTAGGAAGGCAAACTGAACATGAACCCTATTACAATTTGAGGCCCTTAAGTGACCAATTAAGGGCCGCAAAAAAGTATTCATTCCGCCACTGCTGCCATTAGCCCAGTTTCCAATGGCCTGTTGTCATGTGGTGTGCATGACAGGTCAAACTATGCAAGCTGATCCTTGCCTGGGGCAGGGATGGATTTTAGGGTGGGTTAAAGATTGCCCCATGGTCAAAAGACAATCAGTGTCTGTTCAATCAGGCTCTCGACAGTGGGAAGAAAGGTAGCCAATGAGACCCACAACCCTACCTTCGATTACGACAGTCTGCCTCTCTGCAACCCCAAACCCACGCCCTCCATCCCTGTCATGCCACATTACTTATCAGCAGCCTGGGTCCTTAATACTTCTGCATGGGAGATGAGGGCAGTAGTAATCAGTCTCTTAACCACTGGCAGCTCTTGGCATGCAGGATTTTCACCTCATTAGATGGACATACTACTCAAAATAGTGAGTGAGAATTGTAGTCGATAAGCCTTGCTGAGAGGTGTGTGTAGTGGCAGAATTAGAATGAGTGTTGGCCCTGTGATTGTGAGGTAACAGTGAGATGATGGTGGCAATTATCCTTGTAGAGCACAAGAGATAATTGACCTTCTTGCTGCACTGCTAGGAGTCCCTTTTGACTTTAGACATCTCACTGGCCATGCTGGCTGGGTATGGGGATAGCCTCTTCTGACAATCAACAGGAAAAAAAGGATTGCTGTCTTCACCACCACCCTGTCCAGCAACACCTCGAGATCCCTGCCCTGGGGATGAGCTTTAGTTCTTTCTGGGACATCTGCTCATTTAATGGACTTGAACACCATTATGCGAAGTGTAGAATCTGGCACGTAGTATCAGAAATGGCGTGTGTCTGTGTTTTAAAAATATTGTCGGAGGTTTGTAAGCTAAAAGATTTTGACTATGCCTCTCCCGTGATGTGATTCTCTGAGAAATAAATTTGTTGCATAATTCAAGAGGTGAGAAAATGATGATTGCATGAAAAAATTCACCCTGAGTCATGGAAGACTAGAATCCAAGAAACTCACTCTTCACCAACACTTCAATTTCAAATGGTAAAATTCAGCCCAATGTTTAGAGTTGATGATGACCTTTCAGCAGAGCTAAATTACCTCTAAAATGTTATTTGGAAAACCGCTTAACTTGACTTCAAAATAGTCACCTTGAAATGCAAATTCAACAGCATGCCTTGACTCATTTCATTCTATCTCAATTCTTTGAGGAAAATTGCAGGTTTAAGTTTACTTCCAGAGTTTGAGTAAATAAATGAGGCTGACGCTAAAATGAAATATGAGATGAAACATTGAAGGTGCAGTATGCCTATTTAAGAGGCTACAAATGATCCCATGTACTACATAAGGAAGAACAGTGAGGTATTGTGACCAATGGTCATCTCTCAACCAACATGAGCAAAACCGTCATTCATTGCATTGATGTTTTGGGGAATTTGCTGAGTATTAATGGGTTGAAATGATTGCTCATAAAATAACAGTGACTCTCACTGTCATTTATTAGTTGTAAAATGTTTTATGATATCTTGAATCTTGAAATACTTGGGACAAGAAATTGATAGTGTGACATTGTGCAGTTAAGGACCTTGAAAGTGTATAAGTCATTAAAAGTGGCAGGGCTGATAGAGAACTGTTTTTTTTTAAGAAAAGTGCTATTCAAGATTTCTTTACTAGATGCATAAAGTACAAGAGCAGAGAAATTATGTTTAACTTATATGATATACCAGTTGGAACTCAGCTAGATTATTGCTTACAGCTCTGAGCACCAACACTTTAGGAAGGATATAAATGCATTAGAGAGTTGGAAGAAGAGGTTTACCAGAATGGCACCAGTGACAAGATATTTCATTAATGAGGATAGAATGGAGAAGTCAACAGTGTTGTCCTTGGAGAGGAGAAGGGTAAGCGTACACCTGATAGAACTTTTCAAATCATGAGAAGCCTGGACAGAGTAGATAGTGAGAAACATTTTCCATTCATAAAATGATGGTAAACCCAAAGGGCACAGATTTAAGGAAAAGAAATTTACAAAAGAAGCAGATTTGAGATGAGAAAAGACTTTTTCACATAATGAGTAGTTCAGATCTGGAATGCATTGCCTGGTTGAGGCAAGTTCAGTTGGGGCACTCAAGTGGACTCCAGATGATTATTAAAATGTAGACAGTTATGGGAAAAAGGGAGGGCAATGCCTCTAAGTTAAAATGTTCATAGCACGAATGCAGACATGACAGGCTGAAATGCTCTCTTTCTGCACCAGAACAATTCTGAGTGCAGAGTGTACGGTTTTGACGTATGCAGCAGGAGCTTGTATGACTGAGTGACAAGCAACAGCAAGGACATTTACTGATCAGTAAGATGACAAATACAGTGTTTCTGACATAGGAAAATAGCCATTGTAATTCACACAGGGCAATACCTCAACAATCCTAGTAACCTGCTGGAGGACAGATTGCTGGGTTACTTGGTTAGCCTGCAGCACACAGTCATTAGATGGATGTTCTTTGTGCTATAGTTAGCTGCAACAGTGGCCACTAGATCTACAATGTAGTTGGATCCAGTGTTTGCAAATGGATTTGTCAACAACATCATGACCAGTCTTTTTTTTCTGAGACCAGCACTTTCTGTTTCCACTGAGCTCAATGATCAACATAGGATTTAGTCTCAGATTTTAACAATCCTGGTTTTGGATTACTAACCCAGTAATACAACCATCACTGTGATTACCAAAGCAGCAAGCTGGAAATCTGAAATAGAGCATGCCAGAAATTCTCAGCAGACTGGAAGCATCTTGGAGAAAGAAACAAAGGTACCAATTCAGCTCGATACTGCTTCATCAAAAGTACAACGCCATGCCAGATTTGGAAAGTGGCGGACGTGTGCTGGGGTGAGGGCTGTTCCAAGAAAAGTCTTAATTCATGGTGACTTTTTCCTTTAGGTTCTCTGTGGGGACATTACCGTTGTGGCTCTGTTGTATATTTACCAGGAGATGAATTTTTATCAGCCGCTGAATGGGTGCAGTGGACCTGAAGCTGTAACCACAGTCTTTTTCAGTTCTGTTATTTTGTGATTTTAAGATGTCAATGGCAAAAAAGATGGTCAGGTTATTGCTGAAGGCTTCATAAATAGGATGGCTGGGCATGTTGAGAGACAGCCTTACCATTGCTACAGCATATTATTTATCAGTATTCTTGTGTAGTGAGACGGTTACACATCCAATATCGCCCCGATTCGAAATATTTGTTTTGGGCAACTGACAGTTTTGAAAATTAAAAGAAAATTTAAAAATATGTTTTCCTACTCCTTTCACTATACTTTCCCAACTATAAGAATGTTGACAGATATCTCAACATTGCATCAAAATAGATTTTCTTCCCCACTGAAAGTTGTTGACTGCATTATTTTACAACAGAAAATCTGTGCTCTCAGTGTCATGACTCACAGCGAAAGGTTACAGGAATTGGTCTTGCAATAAATTGTTTGGAATAATGGTTGTCTATTAATAACTTTTAACAGATATTCAATTTTGTTTGTGCTCATTATTGAAATGCAAGATTTGCATCCTTCAAGTGCCTGAAAAGTGGTCCCGTTCTATTCATGTCATTCATTAATCACTATTCCAATCGAGCTGTCAGACTCTCGTCTTTGCTGACATTTCATTATTCGCCAGGTTGCTGCTTGTCATCTGCTAAATCAACAGTTCCCCTGCTGTGGTCTGAGAAACACTGCCAGTGACCTTCCATGGTTCAAAATGCAGAAAAACTTTTATCAACTGTATGTCATTAGCTGATAACTTCAATTTCAGAACTCCAATAGATGTTACTGAAGAAGTTACATCTCTTCTGCTCTGTTGTCGACATAACTCTTTAATCTATTGTATCGTCTCCTGAAAATACCACAGTATCTACCAGAAAGCCCTAATTAAAGACATTGACAATAGTACAGGGATCAGCTAACTAATCAAATTTTAATTTGGTTCAGTTTATTTCTGATTCACCCATGGCCATTAAAGCTTAGCAGAAGTTTGCAACATCTTCCAACCTTCAAAGCTAATAAATTCTACCATTCTGCCCTCTGGATTAACTACATGTCTTTTACTGTAATTATACATCTGATTCTTCCTCTCAATGCCCCAAGTGTTAACCTTTTGAGGATGCTACTTGCACAGAAACATTAAATGCCCGCAGTACATTTCCAGCTAAATTTTCTGTCTGTCATTACTATTCTCAATGGCAAAGTAACATTGGCAACATGGTGTAAAAGGTTGTCAGGCTGAAATGTTGCTGATCACACGAAAGGGGTTTTAACATTTTACAAGTTTTGCTCCTTGCAAAAACTTGCATGAATTTAGTGAACAGTTCAAGTTTCTGATGTGTAATCCTTTCTGCCACTACTACTTGAAGGAGCTTGTTTACGAGCGCATTAAAATAAAGGACCTTACTTTGTGTTTATCCATGTCTATTTCCTATTGTGATTTTCAATGGTACTCTGCATTTATTTTAATAACAGGTCAAAGGTTACTTGAATGAGTTTAAACTTCTGCTTAGCATTTCAACTTTAGGTGTAGAGTCCTCATAGAGTCCCTACAGTGTGGAAACAGGCCATTTGGCCCAACTAGTCCACACTGCCCCTCCGAAGAACTTCCCACCCAAACCCATTCCCCTAACCCTGCATTTCCCATGTCTAACCCACCTAACATCCCTGAACACAATAGGCAATTTAGCATGGCCAATCTCCCTACATTGCACATCTTTGGACTGTGGGAGGAAACCGGAGCACCCAGAGGAAAATTGAATGGAAATTACACTCAAAGTTCCCCTAATTTTCCAAACCAATTTCATGGTTCAAGCTTTGGCTCAAATTGATTTGCATAATGCAATTTGCACCAATGTAAAATCTTTCACAAAACTACAGATAAAAAAGCATAAGCTTATTTTCTTGCATATTAGAATAACGCATCACATATTTACAAGTGGTAATCTGGTGCATTTTATTAACCTTAGTAAATATTTAGTATATGGCTTTATCACTAAACATAAGACTATTCAGTCCACCAACTGTGAGTAGCACAATTTTATGTATCATGGAGGTTGACATTAGAGCCTCAAAATCATCCCATCCCAAAATCCTTTTAATCCAAGAATTAACATCAACTGTCATTTTGAAGTGTCATCAGCGTTCTCCGAAAGGGGTGGATGTTTCTTAAATTATCTGCATCTGTTTAACACAGCCTGTGTCACCTGCTTAATCCCTGTCCCCCAGTTACAAGGCTCTTTTAAGTAAAGCATGTAAATAATGCTGAACATTTGTGATTCACTACCGATAGTAAGATTTAGGGATTCTGGGGCATAGAACCCTTTTGCAACACACTTCTAAGATCTGAAAACTTAATTTATAAGAATGGGGTCTTCAGTTTTCCCTGACCGAACAAGGTGGGAACACTCAGTATTTATGAGTAAAATAGAATTCATTAAGCAAGATTTTGTAAATATTGTTGAATAAGATACCTTTGTCAGAGCAACTATTAGGACAATTACCGAAGTAAAATAATTATACTGCATTAAACCAATATTTAAACTGTTTGAGAGGTGCATGTTGATTGGTTGGCAAGTGGGCTTTGAAATGTGCCTTCAATGGAATAAAACTTTAACTTCCTACAGTTTACATACTTCCAATATGTAGATGATACGTCTGCAACATTAGATTCCGAAGGTGCATGCAAAAATTTTCTAATGTGTTTTAATGGTTTACAACCTACACGCAAATCCACCTTTGAAATGGAAAAGTCAAATTAGCGCTCATTCCTTGAAATCCTAGTTGAGAAATCAAAAATTCTCAATAACTGTTTACCTCAAACGTACCTTTGCTGGTCAATATGAACGTTGGGATTTCTATAATTCCATGTGCTATTAGATTGACCTTATCAGCAACCTTATAAACAAGGCATGATCTATTTGTACACCATGCAAGCTTGATGCTGAAATTAGGTACAATAAAGCCATCTTGTGGGATAAAGGCTCCCCTAATCAGAAGATTTCTTACTGTACTCAATGAATAGGCGTAAACAATCACGTTTGGACTGAAAAGGTTGCCCAATCTAAGTCAGGTTATCTTGAAAGGGTAAGATATTGCAAGAGTTTGAACAACAGATGGAGCATCAGCTGTTTCATGATGATACTATGTAATAGTAACACAAGTGGTGTTCACCAGTAACAGAATATTGCCAACAAACCAAAAAGATGCTCTGCTAATAAACAAAATGCTTCAGTTATTGGATGACATATGCTAATTAATCCAGAGTTTACACAGAAATACACCAACAACCAATTATTAATTAATTAATTATCAAGTATTATCAATTGAGCTCACAGTGTGGAGCACTTGTGTTTACTGGAAATCTTGTATATTAAAACACGGTCGGAAGGAACATGTATATTTTCACTGTGCTCGCTTCAAGTCAATGTGATAAGTGATAGCCATTCGTTAGTTTATTTCTCAGACCAATTACTTGATCAATCAGGGCCAACCTGGCTTGTTTATAATTTAAACAAAGTTTGGAAATTAACTGTCAGTCTTCACTAACTGCCACATTCTACATGGTAACCAATTTCTACCAGAGTCCACTTGCCAAACCATCAGCACTGGTTACAGTACAGTACTATACACCTCATGTAGTACTCATGCTATTTTTCATTTTACTTTGGTAATTTCTTGCAAATTCTCCTGATAAGTGCAAGACAAAAAGGCTCAAGAAGACTTCAGTTATATGCTACCAAATAACTTTGAAAGACATAGATTCATAGAATTCCTACAGTCTACTCCAAAGAGCACCCTGCTCAGACCCATATTTCTGCCCTATCACTGTATTTCCCCTGGCCAACTACCTAACCTACACATCCCTGGACATTACAGGACAATTTAGCATGGCCCATCCACTTAACCTGCACATCTTTGAACTGTGGGAGGAAACCCAAATACCCAGTAGAAACCCACACAGACACAGGAAGAAAGTGCAAACTCTACAGACACAGTTGCCTGAGTGTGGAATTGAATCCAGTCCCTGATGCTGAGAGGCAGCAGTGCTAACCAGTGAGCCACTATGCCATGCATAAATAAGCAGTAAAAACAAGGAATTTTCTTCATCTTCAAGTTCCACAAGTCCTTGACTGTTGGCAGCACTTTCTTCTCCTCTGTCCAAAGTGATTTTACAATGAAGTATATCTCAGAAGAATTACACTACAGGAGACATGGTAAAACTATTAAAACAAAGATTTTAATATCCAAAAGCTTATCCTTACTGATAAGGGTACCTCGTTCATCACTAGGAAATGGTTCAAATAATCTTTTGCCATTGAATTAAGATGAGAGTTATCAGATGTCATTGTGCACCTTTAACTAGAGTCAGGTTGGCTAAACAAATGTTCATCTCTTATTCCCAGACTACAACGACTAAGATTTTATTGTGTAAACAGATGACACATCCTTTCAGATAGAGAAAAGTTATACAAACAATGTTCCATCTTCTTATCATTAAGCCTTTCATCAAACATCGCCGAGAATAGTAAGGCAATTAAGACCAAATCTTTTTAGCTGATTATTAGGATTTTCTTTTGGCAGTTCGGCTGTTTGTTTCCATCTGTACAGTTAACTGATCAAGTCAGTTAGCAAAATAAAACCTATTAAAAATACATGATTATTGTTTAAAGATCATTGCTATGTACCGCTCAAGCTGCTAAGTTTAAACTTTTTCTTATTTATGTGAAGCTGACAAGCAAATCTTCAATTACACCCAGTGTATTTGGACAATTGCTTAACCAAAGGCCCTCAGCAACTTTAGGTCTTTGAAGTCAGAAGACTAGATCCTCTCACATTGCTGCTTCAGGTTAATTGTCTCACTCGCAGAAATTCAAACAAAACTGTTTTAAAAAGTAGCTGAGGCACAATCTTGAACAGTCACACAAACCAATGCAGTACTTTAAAAATAATGCAGTGCCTTAAGGTTATTATCAAACTCTTACAAAATGAAAGCATAGCATCTTGGGCTGAAAAAGAGTCGGGGGAAGGTGTTAAAAACATTTTTTTTGTAAACTAGGAAACGCATTTACCTAAATATAAGATCAAATTGTATGTCATGATATCTCACAATCACTTCAAAATCTATACAGAATCATTTTCTAATTTCATTATTGTGTATTAAATTAAGATTTTCTTTGTACGGGTATTTCTGCTATAACGCATGTTTCATCAACGTGACTTGGCTGTAATTTGATTGACGAATAGTGGATGCTGTTTGGATAACGCAAACTTTCATGAGTTTGCACAAGACCGCAACTATCATGTTGTAGGAGAAATACCTGTACGTAAACAGAGTATTTTAATGTCTTTAAACCAAAATAACTTGCGAGAGGGATTGTGAGTGGACTTTTTTATATTCGTTCAAGAGATGTGGGTTTTGCTAGATGGGACAACATTTTCTGCCCATCCCTAAGTGCCTTTGAGAAAGTGGTGAGAGCTGCCTTCTTGAACTCCTGCAGTCAATGTCATGTAGGTACACCCACAGAGCTGATAGGAAGGGAATTCCAAAGGTAGATACTGAAACTGTGCCTCCCTTTCTAACAAATCTTATTTGGACACAGCAATAGTGAAAAGACAATGATATGTTTCCAAGTCAGGACAGTAAGTGGCTTGGAGTGGAATATAATTAGTCAAAAATTTCCCTATTAATCGGTCTGATCTGGAGCAACCATTTTTTTGGACAGGGCCATCTTACGGCCTAATCTTTTAAAAAGAAATAAAAACTAATGTAAAATATCATATAAATTCAATGGAGCTAGATGTAAGTTGTGCTTGAAATTCCTTCATCTTTTGTCCTTTCCTGGCTAACATCGGTTGAATTGCATTTCAAACACATAAAAATATAAGAACTAGGAAGAGGCAATTACACCCCTCAAGTTTGCTTCAACATTCAATACAATCATGGATGATATCACCTCAGCCTCATCTCCACTTTCCTGTTTGCTCTCTATAACCCTTTAACCCATTACTAATTAAAAATCTGTCTATTTCCTCTGTAAATTTACTTAATGTCCTGGCATTCACCTCATGCTGATGTAATGAATTCAACAGATTCATGACCCTTTAAGAAAAATAATTGCTCCTCCTCTCTGATTTAAATCTGCTACCCCTCACCCTAAAGTTATGACCTCTCATTCTACATTTGCCCCACAAGAATAAACATCCTCTCTTACATCTGCTTTGTCAATACTCTTCAGCATCTTATATGCTTCAATTCTATTTCATCTAATTCTTCTAAACTCCAGAGAATATAGGTCTAAACTGCTTAATCACTCCTCAAACACTGGTGCAATCGAGCAGAAATGCTGACGCGTGAAAGGTGGCCTAAGTATTTGTCGTGTGAGATATTGCCATCAAATGAAAGAAGCTTTAATCCAGCACAGGTCAATCTTTTATCATGCCAAACTATTTAAGAGGGATAAGTTATTTGTTGATTAGAATTCTATTCATGATACCACACAAGGGTGTAGGAAGTATTTCATAGTAAAGATCATTGAAAACTAACACTGATTCATAGCTTCCCTTTAAAAGAGTAACTCTCAGATTAAGGCAGCCCAGCATAAACTATTAATTATTATTTGAATCAGGCATTGCTAAGACACAGGTGATAGAAAATATGTTGTATGATATGTGTTTAGTTGCAATAAACTTTCCCATATTTATTTGGACAAACGATAAATTTGACAGAAAATTAAAGATGTGATAATGTATGATGGATAGCTGACAGAATGGATCTCTAAATGATTGTACACAGACACACTCATATTTGCACATGCACACACGTCTCACTGGCAGAAATGAATCAGAAATTGAAATTTAAGAACTCTACAAAGGAAACAGGAATGAAGTGATAGGTTTTAGGATGAAAGCGGAAGATATTTTATTTCATATGGGAATATGGGGGGAAAGAAATGCCTTGCGTAAGGAAAGTATCCTTCTGCTACATTAAGATAAAGCAAGGAAAATACACTTTAGGATTTACCTAGAGACAATGAGCTAGATCTTCCTAGAGTCAAGGAGAGTCCAGGGGTCGTTAAAATAGCATTTGGGGCCCAGGTCCTGAAGCTGGGCCTCTATGTTTAACAAATCCTTCTTTTTGCTGGGAGGAGAGTGGGAATTCAAATAGATCCCATTTTTACTGGAGTGGGAGCCTTATTTCAAAATTAGTTAGTTTGAATTTTTAGAGTAGACACAATAGCTTGCAAAGGGTGGCTAAGGTCTGTGGAACTATTGAGTTGTCTCAATGTTTATAAATAGCCTGTAAAAATTGAAAAACAAAAAAGTCTGAATGGTGTCTATGGGTTGATAAATAATTTGTGCACTGAGTCTCAATGGCTGTTTGATGACATAACTCAAAGTCTCACTCTTCCATTGTTCCTACTTGACTGCTTTCCTCAACCTATCATTATAACATCGGGATGATGTAAGTTCACAGTTTTGTTGACAGCTCAAAAGTGCTATGAAAGGATCAGAGATTATGAATATAAATATGGGATTATGAATATAAATGTTCCTTTTTATAATGGATTAAATACTTGAAGGAATTAAAATTTATTACCTGGGATTTTGACAACATTGTGCCGTCGCTGATATCATGACTGGAACTGTGTGCTTAATATATAATAACACACCTGATGCGAATTTTAAATAGCCTGCCTTGTTACTCAGCAGCCTGTGTGGCTACATGCAAGCTATATTGAGGGATGACTGGCCTGATTCTATCCTACGCACACCTCACCAGATTGACAAATCTGTTGTTTGGGGACATTTCCCCTGAGGAGATTGCAGCAAGTTGGGAAATGTCTTGCCTCCTCGAGCAAATCTCCAAGCCCATGTTTACTATATTGATGACCTTGAGGGAGGAGAAAGGTGAGGTCTAATGATAAGAAAATCCATCATGGAATTATGTCATATTGCAACATGAAGACCTGTGAACAAATGTTTTCACTACACATTTGCATCAAACCTGAATGGAAAGAGAAAAAACAACGTTACTACCTTTTAAAGCAAGAAACATCAGTTGGAATTTTGAATAATATGGCCAATGATGAAAAGGTTGGGTGAATACGATGAGAGTGCAAAATGAAATTCTTGACTTTGAGATAAAAAGGCCAATTTTCCTCTAAGGTTTCATCAGTTAGATGGGAATCTCACTAGTTATTAGTGAAGTCCCTATTTTCATGCATTAATATCTCATTATTATTTAATCTTAACTCACTTATATGTAGATTGCTATTCTCCCAGGAAATGTATGATGCCAATTCCTGAATTGGAATTCTGAGCACCCACCTTCCTTTTTCGAATGCTTTCACTGGTTTGTAGGATCAGAGTGTGGCTTGTTCACTTCTGTAAGCATCCAATTCAAAATCACAACTTGCAGCATTTGCTATAGGAAAAAAAAAGCTAGGTATTTGCAGGGTTAAAGTAGCTTCCCGTAAAGAGCTGAGCGACAGAGAGAGTGAGAGGGAGCTGCACCAGGGTGCCAGGCTACTTCAAACTCTCATTGACCTGTATGTATGTCAGAACATGCTCTTATATGTAATATGATAGTTCCTTGGTGATGTGGCATTTGCACACTGAAGGTGAGTGGGTGAGTTTTCAGTAAACCTTCCTCACTTCTAAAGCCATAAACATGGCTCATGCTGCATACATCTAAAATAAGCTTTAATATGTCAGAGACCAATGTAGAGGCATCCCTTATCCTTCCATGTCAGAAGCTCTAGTGTCCTAGTGTTTCAAGAATGGTGGTAAAACATACATTATGGTATCCTATGCTGCTGATGATTCACTTGACTCAAGAGCTTTTGTTTCTAATATTCTGTATATAGTATCAGTGGAGCCATCCTCAACAGCAGATGTTATTATCATTGTGGCCACAGTTCAATGACGGCCCATAGAAACTGAAGAGGACCAAAGGCATCAGTTACTCCAGGACCAGCAGCAAACTCCATCACCTGTTAAACAGTCTCCAAATAAAAAGTAATGATTTTTTTTCTGAAGAAGTGTCCCGACCCGAAACATCAACTTTCCTACTCCTCTGATGCTGCCTGGCCTGCTGCGTTCCTCCAGCTCCACGCTGTGTTTTCTCCAAATAAGAAGCTGTGGTGCAAGGTTCCCTCAGGCAATTCTGTTTCTGCTGAGCACAAGAGATCATGAGGGCCAAGCCATGAAGGATACGTAATTAATGATGAGCAGTGGAGAATTACGGGAAGAAGAGAGCTAGGGCTCAGGGAGGAAAATCCTCCCAAATCTTTACCTAGCCAAAATATGGAAAAGTTCAGCCCATCAGAGCACAAGAGAAATGTTTTATTTTATACTCCTCTGTCTTGGTAGACTTACTGAAACATAAATCATTTGTGACGTGAAAAATTCCCCAGAGCAAACAAATGCAATATTAAGTATGTAAAACCTACAGGTGTCATATTTTTTTTAAAAAAACACACTGTTTAAAAAGTTTTAATTTATTAACCAAAAAATGTGTTGGATATTGTGATAATGAAGGTAACATGAAAGATAATGATAGATCAGCATACCAACAGAAAATCCAAAATGATATTGAGGATGAAGGAAGTAGAAGCGAGCAGATTGTCGAAGGTAAAAACTCATGACTAGGGGATATACAATGATGAAAGAAGTTTGCAACATATGCAAGCAACAACTGGCATTTATATGGAGAGTTTTTAAAACAATAAAATGTCCCAGGGTACATAATGGAAGAGTTTGCAAACTGAATTTGACACCAATTTATTAGATTACATGTCCCAAAATCCAGACAACTGTTAGTTTCCTTGAGAATTTGAAAGGAGGAAGTTACAGAGACAGGAAGGATGAACTAGTGGTAACATTTAAAAAGGAGGATCAGGATTTTCAAATTGAGGTGCTCCTAGACTTGACGCAAATCAGCAAGAAATAACTTGAAGATTAGCAAAGTGAAAGAATAAAGTGCCGAAGACATAATGCTGAATAAAATGTGAACCACGTTGTTGCTAACTAGCGTAGAGGTAGTTCTCCTATAACGTGATAATTGTGTTCTTGCGTAAGCTCGCGCTATAGAAAATCGTCATAGAAAATAGCGTTATATGGAAATCACTGTATCTGTACAGCAGAAAGGTCGCATTATACAACAGCATCTGCTATTCGTCAATCATGTTATAGCCAATTTGTATTAACGAAACAGGTGTTATAGCAGAACTACCTGTAATATCAAAGCCATTAAGATCGAAAGAACAGAAAAATAAAGGAGACTTGTGTTTTGAAGTACGAGGATGTAGAGGCTGGGAGGGAGTAGCAAAATGTATTATTTTTAAAGGGACACATTTATCCACTAAGTTACATTAAACATGATAAGCATTGAGCACCAAAATAGAGGGGGTGGGGCTGGTGGCGTGCAACGATTTGAAATACTTTCACTATGCATTCGAAGTTTAAACTATTCATTGAAGACTTACATCAATGGGCTATTTTCTTTGTACAATACTTTGTTTCATGCACTGAGCAAAAGAGACTGGACAGAAGAACTTTTAATGGAGGATTGCTGGCTGGTGATGTTTCAGTTGAACAGCAGGGTTAAGTCCCATAGATAGGATGTCATCTGAATCTTTGCATGCATTGTCAAATTAGGCTCCAGGGTAGATGGTACATGTAATATTGCAATTGAGGACAATTGTAGTGTGCAGGACAGTTGAAGGTTAAATTGTAGGACAATTGAGGACAATTGTAGTGTGCAGTACAGTTGAAGGTTAAATTGTATTGTTTGAAACTAATGAAAAATTGTTTAGAATTGACATTTAAAAGGAAGGCCTTTGCTGTTAACATGTTGAATTTGTGAGGTTGGGCATTCGACCTTAAAATAGAGACTCTATCATCTATTTAGTTTTGAGTATTTTGATTGTCTGCATTCATTAAAAGGGTATGCTTTCCCTTTTGCTTCTACTCCCGATAAAGTTAATTTACTAAACTTTTCAACTAAAGTCAAAATTTGAATAATTAATTGAAAATGGTGGTGTACATAGTTTTATCTCGTATAGTTTTTCAACTCAATGTCGAATTGGATGAACCCAAGGGGTGGAGTTGGGCCTTTCCAGCCTCTGAGTGACATGTGTCATGGCATGAAAGTTGGAAAAACCGGATGAGAATTCCACCGAGGAGTTTCTTGGGAGAGAGCAAAAACTTTCAATTTTCCAGCCAACTGTTGAATGGCAGGTCATGATACTCACTAGTCAGAGGTGAGATGCCTGTTCTAGTATACATTAACATTTTATTATTCATTAATCTTGCCTTACTTGTATGCAATTTCCTATTTTCCAAGATGGACCAAATGGCCAAGGAGTGGCAGATGGAGTTCAATTTAAATGAATGTGAGGTGCTGCATTTTGGTGAGGCAAATCAGGGCAGGATGTACACACTTAATTGTAAGTTCCTGAGGAGTGTTGGCAAACAAAGAGACCTCGGAGTGCAGGTTCACAGTTTGTTGAAAGTAGAATCACAAGTAGAGAAGATAGTGAAGAAGGTGTTTGGTACCCTTGCCTTTATTAGTCATTACATTGTGTAAAGCAGTTGGGAGATCATGGTGCAGCTGGTTCCACTTTTGGAACACTGCATTCAGTGTTGGACTCCCAGCTATGGGAAAGATGTTGTGAAACTTGGAAAGGTTCAGAAAAGATTTAATGGATGTTTCCAGGGTTAGAGGTTTGAGCTAGAGGGAGAGACTGGGGCTATTTTCCCTGGAGTGTCGGAGTCTGAGGGGGTGACCTTATAGAGGTTTATTAAATCATGAAGGGCATGGATAGTGTGAACAGCCAAGGTCTTTTCCCCCACGGTAGGGGAGTCCAAAGCTAGAAGGCATAAGTTTAAGGTGAGAGGGGAAAGATATATGAGGGACCTAAGAGGCAATGTTTTCATGCAGAGGGTAATGTGTGTATGGAACGAGCTGCCAGAGGAAATGGTGGGAGCTGGTACAATTGCAACAATTAAAAGGCATTTGGATGGGTACATGAATAGGAAGGGTTTAAAGGGATATCGGCCAAATGCTAGCAAATGCGACTGGATTAATTTAAGATGTCTGGTCAACATGGACAAGTTTGATGGAAAGGTCTGCTTATGTGCTGTACATCTCTATGACGCAATGAAGTCAGAGCAATTACCAGCTGCAGCGACAAGGCAGTGATGTGATCACCAGCAAGTGCTACTAACTCTAATCTAGTCAACATTCCCACCAAGGTGTCAGCATCCGAGTTGGTGGGGACTGCAAAAGATAGTCTTGTTGGTGCTTCCAATGATCCATCCATGCTCTCTTCCTTAAATTTGGAGGAGACATATCTTGTGGGGCCACCCTCTTGGCAAGAGAAGCCTGTACTAATGCAGCTTGTGCTTGTTGGAGACAGAAGAGAGAATATGTCGCAAACAAAGGTTAGAACTTTTGGTGCATTAACATGCATTCGCAGTGGGGATAGTGGGAGAGGAAGCACAATGAAGGACAATGATTCTTGCTTACCAGAAATTTTGCCATACCCACAGGTCCTCACCAGCACGATCCTCTCTTCATAGCTGTGAGAACTCATATCAGGCAACCCACCACCTCTCTTGATTCTCTATACCATATTATTGACAGTTTCATCCTGATATGAGCGGAAAGGAAGGATTAGGTGAGATGAAAGTGGGTGGCACAGCTGAGAGAGCTGCTAGGTGGGCGAAAGCTGGTAAGATATTCAGAGTGAGTGAGTTAATAGTACAGAGGGCATGCACGTTTGGTATTGTCATGGACTCGGGATGACTAAGAGTAAGTGTGGGAATACTTAGCATGCAATAATAAGAGTGTCGGATTGCGAGCCTTGTTGGAAGATGCATGCAGTTGCAGAGTTCACGTGAATGCGAGGTAGCAGAGAGATGATGGTGACGTTCACTTTGGTGGAGTGGAGAAGGTCTTTGACCTTATTTACCTGTATCTGCCAAATCCAAGGCAAATGTCATGAATCATGCAGAGGGAAGGTCCAGGCTGCCAATGCTTGACTGGCTGCATAATGACCTTTCAAATATGAGGTCAGTGCCCGGAATCCCAGGAGGTCCTGGTAGTGGTGAGCACATCTGGTTACGATGCGTGGGATGAACAGGGTGCCACGGGGCGTGGTGCATGGTTAATGAGGTGAGTTTGTGACAATTGTGCAAGAAAACTCTTTAGGCCCTGTGTCGAGAAACCCTCCACGAAACTCAACAAAAAATGACACGGAGCTGATTTCTGGTAAAATTCAACCCGCGCAGACTGAAGCAAGCAGCAACTGTAATAATGTTCCATCATGGTTAAATCATTAAGCAATAACTTTGTAGAATGTAAACAACCACTGATGACAAATGAGAATTAGAAAATGTTAACTAAAGAGCAACACTCAATGTCTACATAAAGGACATTCTGTATGAAAAATTACAGCATTAATCTTCCACTGAGGTATTTCCTGTAATCTAGCATAACCTGAGTGATGAGGTTGGGAGATTAAGTTATGATCTATTCTGTTGGTTTCCTGTTGTGCAGTGCCATGCTATTAGTCAGAAGTGACATTGGACATAAAGAATGTCTGCCCAAATAATAAATAGATAAATTAAGAAAGGCTGCTAAATGACAGGATAATGCGATAGGATGCCTCCCAACACTAAGTACAGGATATCCATTGTGCCTTGCCATCAATTGATGCATTGAATCATAGGCAGTTGTTAAATTAAAATGACTGCCTTGAATAATACAGTAAAAATGACCAAAGGATCTTCTTACAAGTGAGAATTCTAAATTGGAAGGGCTTTTTTTTGTCTTAACCAGCATCAGCCAACATAAAACTCTGAAATAAAAAGTCACAACAATTACTTCATACTCCTGCAAGGCAAGAACATTATCCTGACCCCAAGGAAAAGTCTGAGATCTGCTATAATTTTGATGCCCGAGCTGCCAACTTACTATAATGGAGTGACTGAAGTTTTGGATAAATTCAAGATAAGTTAATGATGTCATGTGGGGAACAATGTCTTTTGCAGAAGTGAGACTCAATCTTAGTAAACAGTATTTATTGGGCAGTTACATTACAATGTGTTACAGTATAGTCGCTTGAGAAACATCAGTTTCAACTTAAAAGTAAGTACCTATTATTGCCACTGACCGCTTCTGATGCACAAAGAGACCACTGAACAGTATAAGGTAGGAGCAAGTTACTGCAGATGCTGGAATCTGTACTGAAAACAACAAATGTTGAAGATCACAGCGGGTCAGACAACATCCATGGAGACAGAGCAAGACAACGTTTCGAGTCTAGATGATGTTTCATCAGAGCTGCAGTGAAGTGTGGAGGGGGCAGCATTTATGCAATAGTTGGGGGGGGGGTGGGGAAGAAAAGATGTTGATAATTCAGATTAAGTGATCGGAATACGAGAATGGCGGAACAATGTTGTGTCGAACTGCCAGACTGAAAAGAACAGACAGTCTGGGGTGGGGGGGAGGGGAGAGAGGACATAGTGACAGAGAATGCAACAAGTAAAGCTAAAAGGAAGGGAAGAAATGGGAGTTGATTCACAATTTGAAGGCGTTGAACTCCATATTAAGTCACCGGACCCAAAATGTTAACTCTGTTTTCTCCTTCACACATGCTGCCAGACCTGCTGAGCTTTTCCAGCAACTTTGTTTTTGTTCATTATTAAGTCCCGAAAGTTGTAAAGTGCCTAGTCTGAAGATGGGATATTGTTCCTCCAGTTTCTGCTGTGATTCACTTGAGCATTGCAGTATGCCGAGGACAGACAAGCAGGAATGCGAGCAGGACGCTGTGTTAAATTGACTGGCTACAGTAAGGTCAGGGTCATGATTGTGCACAGACCGGAGATATTCTGCAAAGCGGTCACCCAGTCTGTGTTTGGTTTCTGCAATGTAGAGTGGGCCACATTGGATGCAGCGAATACGACAGTATAACTCTGACAGTGCAACATACACACACTTCAACACTAGTTAGCCTCCCTCAGAGCAGGCCTTTATATACTGATAGTTAGAGTTTATCTCATTGTGTCAGTTAACTCTTTTGGGAATTAACTGTCTTATACAACAGGATCCAGAATTCCTAACTCTAACCCTATCACAAGAGAATGCTGATCAGAGGTTCATCTCCACTTCACTGCCACTGTGGTGGGAGGAAAAGAAGACTTTAGCACATATTCGGGTTAAATGCCATTCCTCAGGTTGCATTCCATTTGTGAATCATGATTCATGGGAACCAGGAATACACATACTACTATTGTTTAATAAAATCAAATATACCTCAGAAAATGTCATTTTTTTCTGTTGAACAGTTAAAGGGCTGTGGGATTCATAAAATGATGAGGTATTCTCAGGAGATAAGTCTTAGCGCTATGATTAAATACTGCATTGCTCAATGACTATGATTTAATTATTTCAATTGAATTGTGGAACACTTTGGATTGTTTCTAATATTACAGAATCTCTAATTATGCATTTACTGTACTTACAATATGTAATATCTTATTAGCAATTCTGAACTGTACTTTAAGCTCATATCCAATTGCAAATCACTAAAGACGTAAATTTGACAGGTCAAACTGTAAGTCCACACCTTCAGGATTAATTTGTTAATTTGTGTCCCTTGATAATTTGGATCGAACAAATATTTTGGATCAAATATATTTGAGAGATTTCAATGTAGCAAGAAAATCCGTGCAATATTAAAAGTGCAAATAAAGCCACAATTAAAATGTTGCATTTCCGTCTAACCCTAACAAATCATAAAAGAATGAAGAAAGAACTCAAAATTCTACACCTTCATGCCCAGAGGATGTCTGACATCTCAGTTAATACATTTGGAAATATGCTATAATTTGGGGAAAAATGATCAGTAATATTTGGCTTCATCGCACATTGATGTATGCTGAGCTTCATAGCAATTTTAATGAGCTATTTAATGATCCAGGTACGTCATGCAATAAGTTAAAATTCAATATTCTCTGTTTATGGGAAATACTTCTAATTAAATACACCATGACCTTTCTTTTTTGAATGTCAGAGAGAGATTTTATTTTTCTGTGTAACCAGCCATCAAATACACTGAACCTTGCTGAAATGAAGGACTGAATCTTCCCTGCCCCTGAATAACGTGGACTTTGGCAAGTCATCGGGAAAATAAGGTGGGATCAACAGAAATGAGATTCTTGATGGTGAGAAGAAAAAGTCAGGTTCTCCAACCAAATGTTGACCAGCGAGATGAGAATATCGCTAATGAGCGGTGGTAGGTCTATTTGCAAATACTTGTATGCATTAGCATATCATTATTAACGAATCTCACTACATTGATACATAATTTACTATCCTCTTGCCCTCTGGATGGAAGCTGTTAGAAACTGGGCAGAATAAGTCTTTCCTTTCTGTCTGAGCATGTGGACTCTACTTAAAAGTATGCAGGACCCTTCAAGGGACAATTGCATTAATCAGCCACTTTCACCGTAAATAAAAACCAAAAAAAACTGCAGATGCTGTAAATCAGAAACAAAAACAGAAGTTGCTGGAAAAGATCAGCAGGCCTGGCAGCATCTGTGAAGAAAAATCAGAGTTAACGTTTCGGTTCCAGTGAACATAGTTCTGAAGAAGGGTCACCGGACCCAAAACATTAACTCTGATTTCTCTTTGCAGACCTGCTGAGCTTTTCCAGCAACTTCTGTTTTTGTTACTTTCACAGTAAAAGTTGAAATTGTCTGTAATTATATTATCTCACACATGGAATGCACACAGCATTCAATTGTGTAGGTTATGGTTAGTGTTAAAATCACAAGCAGTTTGATCATATCATAGGTCATTGCTGATTGAAGATAATCATCTCTGTGAAGCAGAAATAATCATAGGTGACATTGAAATTGCCCCTGCGGGCCACTATTCAAAAAGACAATCCAAAATCTCATCGGCAGCACAAGGGCATGGAAATGATTTCGATCATTCCCACAGATATGGTCTTATTTACAATCTTGCCTTTCCTAGGTGATGGGTTGGGGCTGGAATGGTCGGGTGGGGGCAGTGAATGAGGTATCAGTAATCATGCAGCATTCTCCTACAGTATTTGCGTGACGGGGCTTGTGCTGCATCCATCAGAATAAGATTCCTGCGTCAAAGGTCCATGTAGAGGCATTCCATAGACCTCCCTTTTGGAGTCCTTGCTGTTAGATTACATGGAGCAGTGTGTTAAGCTGTCAAGTGTCATAGAGCTATACAGCACTGAAGACCTTACAAAGATAGCTATTGGGAGACAAGAGCTATCGACTCAAACCATGGCTGATGACTCCATTATACAACGCCCTGACAAAGGCCAAGGTAGATAAAATGCTGCCCATCTTTCCCCAATGGCCATTGTGGAGCAGATGCCAGCTGAATGTGGATCAGTTTGTTGGGCCTTGCAGCACTCCAGTTGCGTTTTGTAAGGATTGCAAATGATTAAATATTATTTTGGTAAGGTTGGGCTGTACAATAATGTTTTAGGCAGTTGTAGTTTTTGGCTGGGAAAGGAAGAGCCTCAGCAGCAGAAGGGGTTTCCAGATTCATTGACCTGTGGACAAAAACAGAAGCATTGAATTCATAAGTGCCACTACAAAGTGGGTCATCCTCACTGAAGCATGTTGGTCATGACAGTGAGACCAATCTTGACTACTCCAAGCATTGTAAGAAGAATGTTAGTGGCTTCTCACAGTTAGGCCAAAATAAGTAAAGGCACCATTTGCGCACATGTTCTGATAGATGTCACAACTTCTTACATCATCTTTGTAGCATTAACAGAATGAGAGGAAAGCAAACTCATTCACTGATGAATCTCTGGAAATAATAATACACTAGGTTATTTCCAAAACCACTGCAACAACACATATTGTTTGCCATACGTAACCCTACAGGAGAAGTGTTTCAATGATGCCAGAAGTCCAGAAGTGATGGGAACACTGGAAACACTTGCAGGAAACTCAATTTCCAATCAGATTTGTTTGTTACTGTAAAAGCAAAAGTTTCATACAACCAGAGAGAGACAGTAGGAGAGGATGTTCAAAACAGCAACTGTAAAGTGACAGTCTAAAGTTTGTGGAATTATTTCGAGAGCCCTTCTGGCACCCAACCTTCCAAGGACATCTGTGGAGACTAGTCTGTTGCTCCCAAAAGATATGTCCTTAACCTTTCTGGAGACAGTGTTGATGTGTCAGAGGTAGCATCAGTATGGCTGCCTCTGGACCCCCACGCAGCTCATGGTTTATGGGTGCACAGAATGTGGGATTGCAGGCTGGGGAGCACCATAGGGACAGCATCGCAGATGGGCAAGCAAGAAACGCCAGGTCACCGCCACTCAGAGGACTGCTGGAGAACAAGCACCTGCTCAGTCCCTGGCAGGAGAGGACCCTGTGTTGTCAGCAATGAGGCACTTTGTGTAGATGTACAGGGAGGAGCAAGAGCGGCAGACAGGCATCCAGAATGCAATGGCTCTCAGTGCAGTGAAACATACAACCATCTACCTCCATTGACATGTTGGTAGCTGTCATGAACAGACAGGCCCAGCACACAAGGGTGATGCTGGAGATTTACACAGACCTGCTGTCCTTCACCGCAGCCATTGGCCCTCAGGACAGTAAGCCATGGTGACATTGGACAGGGTACTTCGACCTCAGTTCAGGTGTCCCCATCTTGTCAATAGGAACCGCACACACAGGGCCCATTGCACCTTTAATTCAGGACATTGCTGGGGCTTTAGGGTCCTACACCTGCACCCTAACTGCCACCTTCTGAACCTTAGAGGTTTGGGCCAAGGTGGAACAGATTGTTGTTGCCATGACCGGACAAAACAACTGCAGGGTCACCCCATCAAACCTCCTGGACCAATGGGCTGTGCTTTCAAGCAGAGTTCCTCCCTTCAAACTGTCGAAGTGGGGAACTCATTAAGACACAGTGAGAGGGAAAGAAAGAGGAAAGACATACTGAGGGCATGTCTGTGGCATGTCTGATACGGTTCTGCAAATACTTCCCAAGTGAATTACCATCTAGGTGGTTGTTCATATCTCTGTGGGCCTCAGATATTTTACTGTACCCTCTAGCATCACCTCATGGACAGTAGCAAGGCACAAAGGTTGGGCTGTGCACTGTGAGTCTAAATTATCATGTTCAAGCAGTCCCTTGCTCACATATCAGCTCACTTAAACCTGACCATTCCAAATGTGGTCCTACTGTGTACTTTCCATTTGCTTCACGATATAAGACCACAGGCAGTGGTCCTTTTCTAGGGACTGACAACCTCAGCGTGAATAAGCTGGTGAACCTATTACCATGCTCTTCCTATGTACCCATGGACTTCACTGAGGACCCCTCTCCTAAGACTTCAAGATAAGGCTGACTGCTGATTGTAGATTCTATGTGTTTGGCATGAATGTTGTTACCACATGGTATAGCTGCAGTGCTGATGTGGCACACTGTCATATGACAACATGTACAGATCCTTGTCTGAGGACAACTGAGCAGCACAGACAGCTGTTTGGTTGTATGACTACACCTATTGACACTGCAAGGCATGGCGAAGCAAGGAAGGCATACTGTGGGTCTGAAGCCAGACCAGGTTAAAATGGCAGATTTCCTCCCCTGAAAGTCAGACATGAACCAAATATATTCTCATGATCATTATTAAAGAGATGATCATTTAATTCCAAAATGATCAGCAAATTGAATTTAAATTCCTCAGCATCATGAAGGGATTTGGAACATGAATCGAGTAATATTGCCATTATGCTGCCAGCCCCTGAAATGTGTACTTGATCCAATTGGTTTGAACTAGTCCAAATTAATCTTGAATATTCTTGATTTAAAACCTGCTGCAATGTTGTGTGAAGTTAAGACTTTATTGAAAGAATGGCAGCAGATCATCCAGCTCTTTGGCCAATGTTTTAAAACAAAACTTCCCATAGTAAGATTCAAACATTCATCTCTCGCGACGTACAAATGGTGCTGTGCTTGCCTTCACTATAACAGCCAACACATTTCAAAACAAATTCAGTTTTATGTGGTAAGTTTGAAACATTTCCGAGAGACACTGTTAAGTTCTTAGGTCTGAAAAAAGACCCTCTTGTAATAACAGAGTATCTGCAGGAGTTAGTTTGCTAATTTTTGTCAATGGATTGTTGAACTTGACATAGCAAAGTTGTTTTTAATGGTGGAGGTTTGCTGTTTCTAATGAGTTAAGAAAAATTCAATATTTTCCAATGCCTATAAGCATTCTTTGGAGCCATCAGTCGAAGCCAGTATGAAATGTACAAACAGTATGTTGGATATCTGGTCAGTCCATCTTGGTTCACTGCCTTAATTAGATCCCCTGCTATTAGTCAGTTCTTTATAACAAAAAAAAAGTTAACTTTCAAGTAGTAAAATGGGATCATTTGGAAAAAGAATTAATCAGCCAGTGGTCTGATTGACTCCAAAGCAGACTGGCAAAATACCCAAGGGCCTCTGTACAGTACATACACTGTTTCACTTCAGCAATCTGCCAATAAACTACTGGGTTTTCTTCTTATTTGCAACAGTATTTCCTTTCAATATAATATAAGATTTGGAAAATTGACCTTTTACAGATATAAAGCCAATATGTTGGTCAGGCTGTGTATACCAGAACAGTGATTGTAAGAGGTCAGAATGAGTTTTTGCTATAGCTACTGTGTGTACAGAAGTGCAATTAAATTTTGTATTCAGTGTACAATTACCATCCAAATGCAGAGTTCAAAGAGAAATTTCTGTAGTTCAGCAAGTTTTTTCCTTTTTCAGGGGAATATTGGTCCATTACAGGGTAATAATGAATAGTTCACCAGAAAAAGGGAGTGAGTGCTTTAAAAGATTTCTACTACATACATGTCTGACTGACTTTCTTTGAAGAAACTTGCGGGAAACATCAAGAGTAAATATTTTTTGTAACAGAATTAGGAAGATCAGTAAAAAGCCAACAAACACACAGAGACACTTGCACCAATGAAGATTTTGCAGACAAGGCTGTTCTTGATGAATTGACATTTGGGCTGAATTTTACTAAAAATTGGCTCAGTGTCATTTTTCGGGAGCTTCAGAGAAGGTTTCTCTCTGTAACCTTGAGTGAGTAATCTTACACAATTCATCACTGCTCACTTCATCATGTATACACAACACTTCTAGGCTGCTGCACTCATGCTATAGCTTCCATGCAGTAATGTTCACGGTACTTGCCAATGCTGGGCCTGATTGAGAATTATAGCACCAACACCACGGCTAAATCCTGGCTGTGCATCAGGCCAAACATTGGAAGACAAGACCTGTTATTCACAATGTGTTGCTGCACAATTCTAAAGGTCAAGGCAGAGAAAGGAAGTTGACACCTCCTTCACTGACAGGGACCTAGAGGTCCTGGCAGATGGGGTGGCAAAGAGGAGCGACATCCTCTGCCCTGAGCACTGCCAAAGAAGAGCAAGGCATCGGAAAATCAATGCAGTGCCAATGGTCCACAGGAATGCCCAGCAGAGAAAGAAAAAGTTTAATGACCTTCTGCATTCTGCAAGAATAAGTGCCACCATCTTCTCTTTGCTACTTCACTCTAACTCTGTCACTGTACCCACCTACCACAAAAGCCCATTTCACAACTTCATACGACATCCTCCCTCACTTGCTCTCATCACCCCGAACACCTGCAGTTAACCAACCCTGTATGTCCTCTGCACTTCCTACTCAGTGACTCGAGACAACCTCACCACCTTTCCACCAGCAGCCCCATCACTAACAACAAGGACACTCACTTCCATCTCATTTAATCCCTCCCTTTGTCTCATTCTAGGAGAAAACAGCCTACAGTCGGTGAAAAGACCATAATATTTAGGAACAAATTTGAGCCATTTGCTCCATCGAGTCTGTTCCACCATTCGATACTATTCAGCAACATATCTATCTCCATCTTAAATACACTCAATGACTTGGCCTTCACATCCCTCTGCAGCAATGAGTTCCACAGATTCACCATCCATACGCTGAAGAAATTCCTCCTCATCTCAATTCTGAGTGGTTGTTCATTCACAATGAGACTGAGCATTAGGTTCTAGTCTCTCCTACTAACGGAAACATCTTTTCCACATCCACTCTATCCAAGCCTCTCAGTATTCTATAATTTTCAATCAGATCCCCTTGTCATCCATCGAAACTCCACTGAGTCTGGAACAAAGTCCTCAATTGCTCTTCACATGACAAAACCTTCAACTCCAGGATCATTCTTGTAAACTTTGTTTGGACTCCCTCCAGTTCCAACACAGCCTTCTGTAGACATGAGGCCCAAAACTGCTCCCAATATTCCAAATGCAGTCTGACCAGAGTTTTATGGAGCCTCAGCAATACATTTCTGCTCTTGTATTCTAGTTCTCTTGAAATGAATGATAACATTGCATTTGCCCTCCTAAATGCCAACAGAACATGCATGTTGCCTTAAGAAAATCCTGAATATGACTCCCAACTCCCTTTGTGCTTCAGATTTCTGAAGACATTCCTCATTTAGAAAATAATCTCTGTTTCATCTGCAAACTTAGCAACAATACCCTTCATCCAGATCATTAATATATAACTGGCTTGAAGTTTGGAAAAATCCACCAACATCATTTGAACCATGCTTCCTGCAGAGTGAGCTTCTGGCTGCCTTCATGTACACATTGGTGGTTGCCTTGGAGACATAGGGCCACCATACTCAATGTTATCTGGAAATATGCAGACCTGTACTCCCTTGCTCAGCATCACTGACAAAGCAATGGTGGAATGAGGGACGTTGACTTTTTTGCATGTACCTCTTCCTCAGGAAACAGGGTGTTGCTAGAAGGTACATAACTGGAGAAGGAACCACCTACAAGTCCCTCAGAAATTTCCTTTCAGGACGCTCTGGAGTGGGCCAGTTCCTCCACTTCTACCCACCCTGCAAACCCCAATTCTGTGGGACTTGAAGCCGAGTAGGATAAACCTGCATCTATGCAGGACACTCTTAGTAAGTCTGGGTTCTGTAGCTACAATTACCCTAGGATCCCCTGCCCTAATCTCCAATAGTCTCCATTACAGGATAGGCTCTTTTCACCCCAGTGACACAGTCTGGGACTGCGCCTTGACATCTTCGGAGGAAAAGGAAAAGGAAAACCTTCTGAGGATACGTAGGAGGCATGACTGAAACTTGGCTGTCAACACATCATCCTTTTCCATAACATATATTCATTTATTTGCCATCAACCCTGTGAGCAGCCGTCCCTGTGAGTTGCCTTAGCAGTAACAAAACATTTGCTGTCAACAAAAGATGACGACCTCCAGTTCAGTTCCATTGAATGATGTTCACAAGGGCATCCTTCCTGCGTTGCTGTGGTCAAAGCTGTAGCAGTGCAGGATACCGAGAGTACTGTTCTGTCTGAAGAATACCTGCATCCTCCCAATACCTTGGTTATCACAGATCCCCATTATCCATCCCATAGAATTGATGACCCTCCAGTTCCTTGTAACAGAGATTCCGAGGATCAAGTGACACCTTTGTCTGGGTGGTACCAATACAAAGCCCAAGACATGACCTGCATGGAAACCTCATGTTGAGAGGCCACTCTAGGTCCCTTAATGGCCACAGTGGAAGGAGGTGTTCCATTGCTGGAACCCTGGACAGCAAGATATGAGGTTTCAACCTCCACTTGTGAACAGAGTATACCCCCACTGTCTCTCTTTCATCTGCATGGCACTCCATGGAAGATGTGTGACTGTGAACTTCCTGCACCTTTACCATGTCATGAGGGCACCTCCAGCTGTAAGCTCCACAGTAGGGGTTGGCTCAACAACGGCTAGTGGTTGATGCTGGTCCTTCCAGATACATGTGTTCCCAATCCAGTTGTGTAGCAGCCCTTGGTGCAGTGGACACAGAAACAACCATAGATTTTGTGCCTGGATCAATGGGGTTGGTTCCAATGAACAATAAAGCAATGCAGCTCTTCTGTAATGTACTAATTCAGCTGTCACAGCACACACAAATGACATTTAAACAGTGTTGTCCAAATATGGGGGTATGGAAGCCCAGACAAGGAGGCCAGAGAGATGCCTCTGCATTGAAGTTGCACATTGTTACCCTGATTCAGACTCTGTTGCTCAAACCTTTTGACACATATACAGTAGCTGTGTAGTGTAGCTTTGGCAGCAATAATGAAAATCTGTTCCCCATCCAAACTGGCCCAGTACTCAAGAAAAACAGCAGCCATATAGCAGCAGGTGTGGACATTTTATCAGTGAGTAGCTCCTGGGACCTAGGGCAGGCCATGAAACATTGGCTGGTGGCTGCAAATTGTGAACTGAGGTGAATCTTTACAGTTTATCATTACTTATGCTTCACAGCCATTAATGGGATTCATTTGTAATGGAGAAAAATATGGTCAAGACTGCTTCTAGCCAAATGTTTTGTTGACATAGTTGGTTAATGCATGAAGTCTACATAAAGATTATATGATAACAAGTGTTGTTAGCCTATACATGTAGGACATGTACATGTTAAACTGCACCTGTCTGATGTTATTGCCCCTTGCATGGCTCACAAGTTGTGCACACTCCCTCAGCCATTTTTAATTTTCATTGGGCATTTATGATTCAGATGACAATGGAAGGCAACACAGGTCAGAGTTCACAGAATGAGTTGCAGTCTCAGCCTCCCAATCTAAGTGACTCCCAAATATTCATATCCTCTCCATCTTGCCATCGCTGTTGACCAATCAGCTTTGATCTTCTCCATGTTCCGAGCCATTTATTTACTGCACATCTCCTCACTTTACTCGCTGAGCCCCAGGCATACAGCTTAGTCATGCCAAACTGATACATACTGTGCCCTCCGATGTAGCCAGGAGGGTGTTAACCATCCTTTCTCAGTCCCCTCCACTTTCGTACACTTTGTTCTCTCCCTTCCTTATCTGTTGAAATCCCCCCTTCACAATTATTATCCCCTCTGCACTCCAGCATTTGCCTCCAATCTCCAGAATTGACTTCCCCAGCATCCTCACCATAATAGTAGTCCCTCATAAGCCCCCTTGAATTTCAGTGAGCAGACTCCCTGAATTTACTGTGGCTCACCTCTCTGACTTACAATCCCCACTGATGAGTGACTTTACTGATCTATGTGCAGCTCCCTTATCAATAACTCCATCTGGTTGCACAGGACCTGTAGGACTGACTGTATCCCACTCCCTGGACTATAATAATATGGACCCCTGGATATTGATTGACCCAAGTACCTAACTGACTGTGTCCAAACCCCTAGTCTGAGATTGGGCAATGCCCTTGATTTAATGCCTGTACCCTCTGACTGACAACAGCTGCCCTTGACTTGGCTAAGGACTACTGCATTTAAACGTTGAAATGTGGTCATTTGATTGAAGAGTATGCAGTGCATTTGCTGTGTAACCTGTTGGCTCATGCTACAAGTATGACATTGACACAGCATGGTGGCGTAAAGTAATGTCTGCCCCTTGACTGATCATTTTTGCTAAATATGACAGGCTGATAATTTTTGTCTGTTTTAAAAGTCAAGGCAAGCAGAAGTACAGTGAGGCTGCAAGTTCTGAATGTGGTGACAATGTGAAAAAGCAAGACCAAGATGCTAGGAACATCCAAGTTGGCACAAATTGAATGGGCAGTGAGGAAACCAGTGAAGAGTTCTGAGAAGTTCCGGTGCATGAGATGGGTGCCTGCCCTTATGAACAAAACTGCTTGGCAGCATCATTGCAGTGTAAGATGTTGGTGTATTCCAAAGTGCAGTACTAAAGAGGAAAACTATATCCTAAGTGAGTCAGAATTGCACCATTGTTGTGGTTGGCTGGTGCATATCCAATGTCAACACCAACCGTCATGAATGTCGGATGTGGTTAGTCACTGCCCATGGAATGTGCGCTGAGGTTGTGGGGACTACTGGCTATGATGGAGACCCAGAGGAGCAAATTGTGAGCTGGAATTGGCAAGTAGCCATTCAGACTTTCATGTCTGGAACTGTCACTGTCTAGATTCTCTCTACTATCTGGTAAAATAGCAAACTACATATAAATGAGGCAAGATTAGGTAACAGTGAAATGTTAACGCCTGCAAACAGGCAAGTAAAACATGCAAACACTAGCAAGATTCTCACCGTGCCGTTAAAACGTTTTTTGGAAAATCAAACAAATCGGAACTCAATTTCAAGAATCTGACTTTTGAGTTCTCACTATATTTTACAACTGGCTCTCCATTGTCTGGTTTAAGTGCTAGGAAGATTCCAGCCTAAGACTATGTATATCAACTCACAATGAATGCATTCAGATGACGTGATTCTGAATTTTGTGCAAGACAATGCTCTGTGCGATGAGGCAGTAGGTTAAATAAGTGACGGTGGCTTGGTGCACATAATAACCAAATCAATAATAATAGTTCAGGTCACCAAATACACATTTAATTTAAGCATCAATCACATATTTCATTTCTAGATAGTAGAATTAAGTCAAAACATCTTGCATCTATATTCTTCTTAATACTTATTCCAACAAAAACTACAAATCTATCAGTTCAACATCAGAATCTAATATGCATTTTTTTTTCATCTCTTATAACAGCTAAGTATATAATCTAAATGCAGGGCATGAAACAGCAGAAGATACAAAATTGGCAAGCAAGTCTCATTGAAAGTGCCATTCAGAAGCTCATTTGAAAAAACCTTTTGTCTCTTGGAAACTGAACATCAGTATTAAGCAGCCGTTTGCAATTATAATGGGAACTGTATATTGTTAAAAGGAATAAGAGTGGTTCTCAAAAACTTTAGAACTTTTTAGCAGCATCTTTTCAAATACTATGCATTATTTTACTAGGCTGGTACAGTTAATCCATTCACTCCATTAGATTGAGAGAATATTCAGTATCTTTCCCCCTCCAATAATGCCGAGCACTTGCAAAGCTGCTTTCTTTTTTAATAAGTTTGAAAGTAAATATTAAAAAAAAGAAATGTGTCTGTCACTTTTTTTTAACATTTATAAAAAAAAGTCCTTCGGGAGACAATATTGAATTTGCACATTCAGAATAATCCACGTTGGTGAAAGATGTTTTGAAGACTTAAAAATCAAAAGAACTTTGAATGACATCATCTGGTTAAGGAACAAAGAGGAGTTGAAGAAATTCAATTCAAGTCTATTAAGCATAAACATTATGAACAATAAGGAATTGGCTTTGTCAAATTACTGTACAATCATGGAATATTTTCTTATGGAAGAAAAGAGCAGTAGAGATGGAAGCTATCTATTAGCATATGTAATTATCTTAGTACTTAACCAGTACTGAATGGATTGTTACAATTTTTTATTTTATTCATTTGCAGGATGTGGGCATCACTGGCTCGGATCATATAAATTGCCGATCTCTAATTGCCCAGAGGGCAGTTGGAAGTCACTTAACATTGCTATGGATCTGGAGTCATACACAGTCCAGTTTCTTTCCTTAAAAGACAACAGGGATCCAAATGGGTTTTTCCAACATTTTGATAATGGCTTCACAATCATCATTGGACTTTTAATTCCAGGTTTTTAAATTGAATTTAAATCCTATCATCTGCCATGTGGGACTCAAATCTGTGTCCACAGAATGTGGACATGATGACAAGGAAAATAATTTCTTATTTAATCCTTAAGGGCTAAAATCTGTTCTGGGGCAATGGTATTAAATGGCAACATACAATGGCATGATATAATTTTTGTGATTTTTTAAAAGTTTCTTCAGTATTAGCATTGCAGTTGCATGCAACAGTCCTATTGAGGGAGTGGTATGTAAAAGAGAAAATACTGTTGATATACTAGGCACACCCCCACATGAAAGTTCCTCTCCAAACCACACAACATCCTGACTTGAAAATGTATCATGTTCTTTCAATATTGCTGTGTCAAAATCCTGAACCATTCTGTCTAACAGCACTGTTGGTGTACCCACAGCACATTAGACTGCAGCAATTGAAAAAGGCGCCTCACTGCCGCATTCTTAAGAACAATGAGGATGGGCAATAAATACTGGCTGGCATACAATGAATTTACAGAATCCCTACAGTGCAGAGGCCATTCGGCCCATCAAGTCTGCACCGAATCTCTGAGGAGCATCCCACCCGGACTCAAACCCCACTCTATCCCTGTAACCTGGCATTTCCCACAGCCAATTCACCAAGCCTGTACATCTTTGGACTGTGGGAGGAAACCGGAGCACCCTGCAGAAACCCACACAGACGCAGGGAGAACATGCAATCTCTACACAGACAGTCACCTAAGGCTGGAATCAAACCCATGTCCCTGATGCTGAGAGGTACCGGTGCTAACCACTGAGCCATTGTGCCAACCGGTGTCCACATCCCAGGAAAAAAGAATGATTTGTTTCAGCAAGAGAATAGGCCTTGTACACATTTTATATGTGGTGCAAAATTCCAGATATGTTTGCTCCCATCCCCTACTCTGCTGATCTTGGTGAAATGAAGCAATAAAAACAGATTTCAATGGGATTTTGTCTAGTCATTTGACTGCTTCACCTTTTGCAAATTATATCTGTGGAGCTTTGGGTGTTCTTAGCAGTTAATGCAAATGCAAACAGCACAGATAAAATTTGTTCTTCAATGTTATTTTCAGGTGTTTTTTACTATATTTCCTGATGATGTGTAGGTTTCTATGGAGGATGCAATAAACTAGGAAAGCAATACATTTCTTAGGTTTTGGGTGGATAATCATTGGGAGCTATCTTTAGGTTCAATCTGGGCAGTACAGAGCCAGTGCATTCACAAAGGCTAAGGCTCAAGGGTCATAAGAATTTGGCCCTCAGTCTCAAGGATATGTTCTGAGTAAACTGCCAGCTCTCCAAAGGCAATTGATTCAACTTGAGGATGACGCCACTTCGTTAACCAGCAAAGACCAAGTAGGCCTCAGGAATGGGCAAAGTCATCTGGGGAGGGGCAACTGTAGCTCTTAGCAGCCAACAGCAGCACTGTGCAACAGAGAAGAACATTCCTGCTCCCCGTGCACTGTAATAAAGGTTTAAAACTGAAACTGTAAATGCCCCTTTGTGCTGCTGACTATGTAGGATTGATTCATAGCCAGAAACACTGCCTGAAGCAGGTTAAAACCTGCTCTGTTCTGGACTGCCTAATTTCTGCAAAACATTCTGAAGTGTGCATTATCTCCTTTTCTGTATTCGGTAGGTGCCTAATGTCTGTTTTAGAGGGCTGCCTTAACATCGGATGAATGGCCTAACTCAATTTCAGTTGAATGCCTTTGAGGGTAAAGTAGGACAATATTCACAGGACATTGTGAACCCCGGATTGACCATTTCTGCACTTGTTTTACATCTGTAAGATTTTATAATGTTGCATTTTGTCATACCTCAATTTATCATATTGTTAAATACCCTTATGTCCTGTCAACATGTTGAAGGTTACCATCCTTCAGAAACGGGAATGTGATTTTCCATATACATACTCCGGTTCTGAAATCAGGTCAAAGGCTAGGAAAACTCACCTCTTGACTTACCAAAGCCTGTTCATCATCTATGAGTCACAAGTCAGGAGTATGAGAGCATACTCTGTACTTTCCTGGGTGAGTGCCCCTCCAAAAACACTCAAGAAGCTTCGTAAAAATCCTGGATCTCCCTCCCAAGCAGCATTGCAATAGTACCTACACCGAATGGACTGCAGTATTTAGAGAAGGCAACTCGCCACAAACTTTTCAAGGGCAATCAAGAATGGGTAACAGATGCAGGCCCAGCCATTGAAATCCATGACCCATGAATGGTTATTTTAAGAAAAATCTGTAAAGTGTTCATAAGCTATTCTTTCCATCATATGCCATAGTTTAAAGGTAAAAATGGGATATATTATCTTCTAGGGAAAAATAAATCAGATCATCTTAATAACCTAATGCCAAACATATCCAACTGAACCATAGCAACAGTAAACAAAGTTAAATAAATGCCATGTTACCTATCCTTTTGTTCAAATTTGAGACAGAACCTGGTACTGCTAAGCATTTTCACTACAACCATGAGTAGAACTCCCACCTTTTCTTGTCATTTTCAAAGGGGGCATGGGGAACAACTTCCAGGCTGGCCTGGTGGTCTTCCCTAAAGAACCATCAGGATGCTTGTGTGAGGCCTCCTCAGAAGTCTCAAACATTATCTGCAGTATAATTAATTTTGGAGGGGAGTTGTTACATTCTACAAGAGGCAGAATATCAACAATTTTCCAGGCATGTGATTGGTGCAATTCAAACAGATTCACAATATGACACCAAGTCTGAAAAGCAATGACAATGATGAAACATTAGATTTTATAAATATTATTAACAGCTTACCAAATATATGATCTTGCAGTGCATTAGGAAGCAGTGAGCAATGCCGCATGTCTCAATGGATTAGGGACCAAAATATTTCAATTTAAATAATTTGAAATTGAAGGAAGCTTTAGGCAAATGCAAAACTTGTAGGTGGTAGATGGCTAGTAACACTGATACCATGGCTAGTTATCAGCTACAAATAAATAACACTGGATCGTAATTATTCTGAGGAAGAGTCACTGGACCCGAAACGTTAATTCTGATTTGCCTTCACAAATGCTGCCAGATCTGCTGAGTTTTTCCAGCAATTTCCGTTTTTGTTGATGATAATTGTTAGATTTCAATAGAGTTAACTACAAAAGATAATTACAAAGTTATATCAAGACTTATTTCTGCAAAGAATTGTTTTGAATTACTTTTCTCCCTGTTCCTTAACTAACACACTGCACTGTTAGCAGATTCAACTTGCAAACTGGAACACGTCTGCTGAAGTCAAAAACATCATTTTCTCTACTCAACCTCAAGGCAATCCATCAGATTCAATATGTAACCTTGTGAATTGGATATGAATAACATTTCAAATACTGAATCATAGGATGCACATTAATTATTTCGGTAACTTTCTCACATCATATCCTTAGCTTATAAAGCACTGAAAGTATACACTTTTGGATTAGATTATTAAACACCCTATAATAAACTTACATAAATAGATGTGGTATTAATAACCTGGCCTGGAAAGGTGAGTGATAATAGTTTTGCTCCCTGTCTTCTTTCACCTCACAACTCACCGCAGAGAGATGTGTTTTAAAGAATATTGCAAGCAAATCTTAGGGGTTCTAGCAGATTGTCCTTGATCAATATATTTGCATATGGATATGTCTTTGCTTATTTTCAGAGCAACTGTCTCGATTTTAACAATCCAGCAGTAGCCTTTTGTGTATTTAAAAAAATATTGAGTTTTCACACAAGTTGAGGTTAACTTTGGAGGAAAATATGATGGTTCACTTGCTTGACTCACTGAAAATATCACATTAATAAAATTCAATACAGATGAGGATTAAACAATAATCATTTCAGAAACAAACAAACTTAACTCTGTCTCTATTTCAGTGCAGGGTTGCTGTTTCTTAAATAAAAACAGAAAATGCTGGAGGAGCAGGCTTTGGAGTTTCTGTGGAGAGAAAAACAAATTGAATGGGTGGACTCATTAGTGGTCTGAGCGATATGGACTTTGGTGAGACGTGTAGCAGAATCGAATGAGATATCCAATGAGGTCCATATTGCATCAAGGTTATCTCACTCATCTTTTATGCTTTTTACAAGCAGCTAAGCAGCAGAGTGATGTGAATTGATAGGATTAATCCTTGTTAACACCATAACTTGTCTCATCAATATTCAAAATCCAATACTGCTAAACTTGCCAAACAAGAAAGATATCAGGAAAATTTGAAAAGGAAATCAGAGAGCTGAGTTGCCACTCCTATGTTTTTCCATCTTGATCTGCTCTTTTGGCCCTACATTTCTTGGCTTTCCATTCAAAATCTAGGTTTCTTTTTTACAAGACCCTGTTAAATATCTGTTTATTACTTTAATTTGGAGCAAATCTATGCATTTAAATGTCAAATTTTCTGATTTTCCTGTGGTGTTCAATAAATTTGTTCCCATCTCATAAGGATCATACCAAAGCTGCATAGAATGGTTTGTCATTGGATTTGGTGGCCAGCCCCAGTGCATACGCATAGCCAGGTGGCTGTCGCCATTTTGGTTTGGAAGTTAACTTGTTGAATCATTGCCATGTTATATTCGTGTAGTTTTTTTTCACAAGACGTAAAAGAGTGGTGGTGTATTTTAGTTGTTCGCTTGGCATTGTTCTGAAAATCAAGTTGGATTACTTCGTGAAATTATGGATGAGACAGATAATATAATCATGTAAATATGATAAGTAACTTGGGATAGCTGAAATTAAAACTGTCTATGTTTTTCTAGGTTTTTTTTAAGGCACTGTCTAAGTTTATCCCAAAACATGCATTGGCACCACTGCCGGAGAGTGTACCTGGAAGATTCAGCTCTAAACAAACTCATTCGCTCTAACGAAACTGCAGACTAGGCCATGATCAGGTGCATGCACTCTTCCATGGACAATGGCATCTGCCATCCATCACTATCTTCCTGGCTCTTCCTTTATGCAATGGCAATGTATTCTGGAAGCACAGAACTGCATTGCAGGATGCAGTCAGAACTTGCCTTGAAAAGCTGCAATGGAGACACTGTGCAGAAGGACATGCCCCCAGCTTGCAGACTAAACAAGGCTGCACCTCAGGGATGCTCCCTTGCTCTCTTCTTGCTGCTCATCTGGCTCATCTGGGGAGGCAATGGCCTAATAGTATTTTCGCTGGACTGTTAATCCAGATAATGTTCTGGGGACCTGGGTTCAAATCATGCCACAGCAAATGGTGGAATTTGAATTCAATAAAATATCTGGAATTAAGAATCTAATGATGACCACGAATCGATTGTCGGAAAAACCTATTTTGTTCACTATGTCATTTAGGGAAGGAAACTGCCATCCTTACCTGGTCTTGCTAAAAGTGTGACTCTAGACCCAAGCAATGTGGTTGACTCTGAACTGCCTTCTGGGCAATTAGCGATGGGCAATAAATGTTGCCCAGTCAGTGATGCCCTCATCCCATGAACGAATAAAGGCCAGGGTGGAACGGTGGCTCAGTGGTTAGCAAAGCTACCTCACAGCACCAGAAACCCAGGTTCGATTCCACCCTCAGGACTTTGTGGACTTTGCACATTCTCCCCATGTCTGTGTGGGTTTCCTCCGGATGCTCCGGTTTCCTCCCACAGTCCAAAGATGTGCAGGCTAGGTGGATTGGCCGTGCTAAATTGTCCATAGTGTTCAGGGATGTGTAGATTAGGTGGGCGATAGGGGGATGGGTCTGGATGGGATGCTCTGAGGGTCAGTGTGGACTTGTTGGGCCAAAGGGCCTGTTTCCACACTTTAGGGATTATATGAAATGAAACCCTACCTGCATGCTCACAGCCTTGAGCTACCAATTAGCGAAGTCACTGAAACAGGCAGCTTTACCTTGCTGCTTAGCTGTCTTCTGTCTAGAAGGCACACATCTTGATGTATGGTGGTGTGCTATGTCAATCCCACACCTGCACCATTAGCCAGCAGCTCACATGGTAAGCACACCGGGCGTGGGCATGTGCAGCAAGTAGAAAGTATGTATTGAGGAAAAGAGTGTCTTCCACAGTCAGGAACACGCTGGTTTTGGTGGAGGTTGGTGGGGGCAGGCCCTCAATGACCACACCTGGCACAGTCATTTCATGTGCCAGTGTCTGGGTAGGAAAGGTGCAAGCATATGTATGTGGGTTAGTTGGAGACCTTGAGGAGTGTGAAGCCGGTGGAGTTTATGGGATCGACAAATAGGAAGCTGACGTAAACGTTTGGGGGATTGCTGACATTTGTGCTGCTGAAAGGGGAGCACTCACCATCATCTTCCATTGTGCTGGAACTTGAAAGTGTGCAATGGGGAGAAACTGGCTGTCAGCATTTGTGATTGATTGGGGTAAGTTATTAAACCTGAGAGCAAGGGGCTACATCAAAAAGGGCTTTTAAAAGGGAAATGATATTGATCACAAATGATGAGAGAGAAAATGTTAAGCTCTGAGATGCATCCTTGTTCATTCCATAAGTTGGATGCTTGTCCATCCGCACAAAGTGTCTTGGCAGCAACATTACCATGAAAGAAAGGTATCGGAGCATTCAAAGTTGCAGTGTTAAAGTGGAGAACTGTATTATAAGTGGTTTGGACATGATCATCTGGTATGTGGCTGATGCCAAACATCATTGACTGGATTGGGGGAGGGTGATAGCAGTTGATGCCATGGAGTGTAACCAGAGATGTTAGTGACCACTGTCTAAGAGGGACGCCCAGAGTAGCAAGCGGTAAGCTGGATCCATCCTGACTTTCTTGTCAGGCATTACCACCTAGTTTCTGTCCAGCATGAGGGAGAATAGGATCATGCATATCAATGTGGTGAGATTAGATACTAATAGTAAGCAAATGTATGCAAACTAGCCTCTTGCTACTCAGTAGCGAGATTCTTGTCTTGCCTTTACATACTTTTGAACTCAAAGTTGAAAATCTCATTTTTCCCATCTCATCATATGATCTAAACTCATCGTCTCAATCATATTGGGGGTTGCGATGATTCCAACCCTAATTTAATTTGAATTTTCTTTTTGCCAGCATACATTTATACTATCTTTGTGGGGAATAAGCACAATTCAGGCAGTCAGCTGGGGCCAAGTCTATGTGCAGGGAGACCTAAGTAATTTTCTTTCTCCACAATCATGGATCGAAGTACATAGAGGCAACTTTGATTAATTAAACTCAGACTCTGAACTTCACTTCATGCTGATCTGTAGCCAGTGATATGGAACAGTATGGAAAAGAAGGACATAAGATTGGAAACCTGTTTGTTTAGATCAGTAACTCAGGTCACATCTCCTATATCTTCCTTTATGCTAAGATATTGACAAAAAATACAGCAGGGCAGAGTTTTTGCCTGCAGGAATTATCTGAGATGCTGCAGATGGAACTATTGCTCGAGTTCCTTTCAGCATGGGACCTAGCAGCACAACGAGCTTCCTTCACATGGATTGAATAGAATATACAAGCACAGAAAACACTGGCCATTTCTCTCATTAATCCATATAAGCTTAATGCACTTTTCTTCAAGTAACGCTAATGAGGCATTCATCTCGGAGGTAGCAAGAACTGCAGGTGCTGGAGTCAGAGTCGATACAGTGTGGAACTAAAGGAACACAGCAGGTCAGGCAGCATCAGAGAAGCAGGAGAGTCAATGTTTTGAGCCGAGACCCTTCATCAGGAATGGGGAGAGGGAAGGGAGCTGGGAAATAAACAGAGGGAAGAGGGGTGGGGCTGGGGGAAGGTAATTGGGATGGTGATAGATGGATGCAGGTCAGGGGTGTGGGGATTAGGCAGTGGGAAAGATGGGGCGGATACGTGCGGAAGGAGATGGACAGGTTTTGTCAAATCAAGGAGGCGGGGACGAGATGGAGGATTAGACATGGGGTGAGGCCGGGGGTGGGGAGATTTTGTAACTGGTGAACTCTAATGTTAGGCCATCGGGCTGTAGTTTCCCAAGGCAGAATATGAGGTGTTGTTCTTCCTGTTTCCATGTGGCATAATTGTGGCACTAGAGGAGGCCCAGGATGGACATGTCACCCAGGGAGTGGAAGGGGGAATTAAAATAGTTAGCAACTGGAAGGTGTTGTCACACATAGCATACAGAGCATAGATGCTCCGCAAATCTGTCACAGAGTCTATTTTTGGTATTCATCTACTCCGATTTTGTTGAACCTGAATTACACTTGAATGCACCTATGCTATTTTCTTCAACTACTTTCCTTCATATCAGTAACTGTGGTTTGCTGGAATGAATCAGGAAAGTTGCATTGTTATGTTATTATTCCATAAAATAAATTGTCAAATGGTAGCCTGGACTTTTTAAAATCTTGCTCAGCCAAAGTGTGACACTTATTTACAAAGACACAAATGAGTTATGTTAGTTTTTTTTGCCACATGCAAATTTCCGGAGTAATTACACTGAGACAATGAAACAGCTGAGAAATTATTCTGATAATTCTGAATATCTCTGAGTGTTTGAAGGCACAATGATAAAAAAAACATACATTTCTGGCTGTATTAGAATAAATGCAATAATAATCTATAAGTTATTTCATCCAAGTCAAATAACTCATCTTTAACAATAATGTGAGTCCCAGAAATTATTTTTTTCCCTATTATAACTCATATCTGACACTGCTGACAGGCCACACAGTAAGACCAAACCTTGTTAGCTGAACACTTCAAAATTATGGTCCTTTCACTAACAATTGTTTACCAATCTCCTTCTAGATCCCTGGCATAAACCTGACACACAAACTTTGCTGATAACACTGCGTGGTTGACTGAGGTCATATTGATCACTTATACATCCTACGCTGTCATGCTTATTTTACACCCAGGCAGTACAAAGCACTGAATAGACTGAGACAAAAAAAACAACAACATTGCATTTAGAAAAACAACTCGCTATTGGTGTGCTGTTTCTAATTTCATGCCAATGTTGCTGCAACATTTTCTACTTTGAAATGAAGGAAAATATGGCGGACATTATAAAACATCAAGATTGAGATGCTAAGCATCTAGGTGTATGGTGTCCACCATTAAAAAATTGTGCTGACGACTTGTTATGAATATTCATTTTCATTCTTTAAGAGTAACACTTATATCAATATTCACATTTTTGACAGTAATAGTTCTTTTTAATGTAATTACTTTGATATATAGAATAACTGGGAGACACTTCTCAATTGGAATGAACTATTAAAAGCTATTTGGGTAAGACAGTCTGCTGAAAGAAAGGTAGTTTATTGAATAAAGAAAACAGGCTGAAAAATGTACTGAAGAAATAATTACTCTTTCACAATTGTACTTTTAATTTGTACACTTCAAAGCACAAACTTACAGAAAAAAAGTGTGAAGATCGTCAGGAAGTTTGCACTTTGGAGCTCTTATATTCATAAAATAATATTAAAAAATTAGATGCCACGTCGTGGATCATGTTTAAAATATAATTCAGTTTGTTATATACACCTACTAAACCATATTGGATCCTATTAATTAAAAGTCATCAGAATTCTGTTGCACAAATGTTCTTTTTTTTCTCTTGATCGATCTTTTCCAAAATTAAGAGGGGTTTTGGCTGGGAATTCTTTCCATTGAAATCCAACAATTCTTTTCAGCATTCATAGTGTTGGAGGTTATCAAGAAATTGATTAGAAAAGAGTAACCTGCTTTTGTAATGGTGGATTCCTGATGGGTGACATTAAATGACATAACTATTACCAACATGCTCAGCTTAAGAGCCCACCATCTTTTGACAACAATTTCAATATCATAAGCCACAAAGCCAAATCCAATTATGAACATGGTACATATTTGTATATTTGTTTATGTTTGAGAGGCATAATAGAACAAGAATCTTCCATCTAAGGCTTCAAACAAGATGTGAAGGTTAGGTGGGTTGGCCATGTTAATTTGCCCTATAGTGTCCAAGCTAGGTGGATAAGCAAGATGGCGGCAAAGTAGGACTCCTCAGCCAGAGCTCGTCCACTCCGTCCGTCTCTTTTCTATATTTGCTGTTTTGTGTTTGTTTCCCTCCTGTCTTCTCAGTGATGTCCTGACCTCCCAGCCTCACCCTGGTCGCGGATCCCCGGCTTTAGCACGGACTATGTGTGGCAATCTTTTGGCCTGTTTTGGTGGCCTTGCCAGCTGACATGGTAGTCTCTCGGCGGCCCAGTGTGGCATTCTCTTAGCAGCCCATTGTGGCCTCAGCATGAACGTTCGACCGCAAGATGATTTCAGAGCAGTGTCCCAGCCTCAACAGCCTTGAGGTGAAGCCTGGCAAGGTCTGGTGGCAAGGCCTGGTAGGGACTAGAGACTAGGTACCAGCAAGGACGAGGTTGGAAAGACTGTTATTGTAAACTTTTTATTTCTTTATTTTTCTAATTATTTTTTCCCCTAAGAATTTGTACTGAAGAGTCTATACCTAGGTACCTTTGTACCTAAGATAGCATTGTAAGTGGTGACTTGTGAACTTTTCACTGTACTCATTTGAGTACATGTTTCAATAAAACTAATTCTAATTCTGAAGAAACAGGAGTTCAAAATCTTGGACTGCATCCTGGTCAATAATGCACCTTACAACATAGAATATAGATTCCCCACAGTGCAGAAGCAGGCCATTCGGCCCATCAAGTCCACACCAACCTTCCGCACAGCATCTCATCCAGATCTACCACCTCTACTTTATTCCTGTAACCCGACAGTTCCCATGGCTTATCCACTTATCTTGGACACTATGGGGCAATTTAGCATCACCAACCCACCTTACTTTCACATCTTTAGACTGTGGGAGGAAACTGGAGTACCCGGAGGAAACCCATGCAGACACAGGGAGAATGTGCAAACTTCATACAGGCAGTCACCCATGCCGACAGTCCCCACTCCCCAAAGACAGTTGACCATGCTCCATATTCAAAATGTACGCTTTATGTTTTGATATTTTCAGCAATAAAATTTGATATTTCTCATTGCCATACTGGGCTGCAACATTTCTAGTATTTATTGTCCACTCACCACCACATTTGATCTGGCATCAAATCTTTCATTGTGAGCAAGTGCATTGCCACAGTAATGTAACACTAAAATGTACATATAATGCTATAACATCATCAATGCTGTCGGATACCATTGTAAATAGCTACGGTATACATATAATTTATAAAAATGCATTGCTACAGAATTAATAATGTGAAATCCAAACCTCACGCCTGCCATAAAAAAAACAAAGGATTGTGGAATGTTGGAAATGTCAAACGTAAAGAGAAGATCTGAAGAAGAGCCACTTGCATTGAAATGTTAACTCTGCTCTATCTCTTTGGGAGCTGTCAGACCTGCTGAGTTTCTCCAGCAATTTCTGTTTTTGTTCCACCCCCACCCTAGTTCTGAACACTCCTGTCTCAAGAGTTTTGTACATCTTTTCCCACATTTTGCAAGCTCGACTCTTCCACAAGATAAACATCTTGCCTCCTTATCCCTATGCTCACTGAATTTTTAATAACACAATTTTCCTTCCTCGTCTTTAATTCTGTCTGGCATTGTAAATGTTTCCCTTTCCTCAGTCACTGTCAGCACCCTCTCATTAGAAGATCTTACCCTAGATTCCTCTTTCCTGTCGAACTGCTGTTTATTTCCACCTTAAATCTCTATCATAAAAAGAAACAGAGTTTTCATAGTGGGTGGCTTTAACTTCTCCAATATTGACTGGGACTCCCTTAGATGGGGTGGAATTTGTTAAGTTTGTCCAAGAGTGTTTCTTGAAACAGTATGTGGATAGTCGAACTAGAGGAGGGACCTTACTGGACCTTGTATTGGCTAATTAGCCTGGCCAGCTGACTGACCTTTCTTTGGGAGAGCATTTTGGAAACAGTGGTCACAACTCCTTAAGTTTCAAGATAGCTATGAATAAGGATAAGTCAGAAGATACTGGCTTGGGGCAGGGCTAATTACATCAGTATTAGACAGGAGCTATGGAGTGTTAATTGGGAGGAGCTATTATCAGGCAAGTCCACATTTGACATGTGGGAACTGTTTAAAGACCCACTGGGGAGAGCTCAAGACCGGCAAGTTTCAGTCAGGAGGAAGGACAAGGGTGGCGAGGTAAGGGACCCTTGGATAATGAGGGAGGTTGTGAATTTAGTCAAAAGGGAAAAAGAAGCATTTGTCAGGTTTAGGAAGCTAAAGTCAGAGAGGGGCTCGTGAGGAATATATGGAAAGCAGGAAAGTACTCAAGCAGGGAATTAGGAGAGCAAGAAAGGGCCATGAAATGATCTTGGCAAGTAGGGTTAAAGAGAATCTCAAGGCATTCTATAGATACATTAAAAACAAGAGGATAACTAGGGAGAAGGTTGAACCACTCAAGGATAAAGGAGGGAACCTGTGCTTGGAGGAAGAGAATGTGGGTGAGATCCTAAATGAGTATTTTGCATTCATATTCACCCAGGAGAAAGATATGAAGGACAGTGAGATTTGTGTGGAACATGCTAATATGCTGGGGCATTTTGAGATCAAGAAAGAAGTGGTGTTGGGTCTCTTGAAGAGCATTAAGATGGATAAGTCCCCAGGGCCCAATGGCATGTATCCCAGGTTTATGAGTGAGGCAAGAGAGGAGATTGCTGGGGCTTTCACCAAAATCGTTGTATCCTTGCTAGCCACTGGAGAGGTCCTGGAGGACTGGCATGTAGCTAATGTTGTTCCTCTGTTCAAGAAGGGCAATAAGGATAATCCAGGGAACTACAGACCGGTGAGTCTCACATCCGTAGTTGGAAAGTTATTGGAGGGAATTCTTTGGGACAGGTTTTATGCACATTTGGAAAAGCATGGGTTAGTTAGGGACAGTCAACATGGCTTTGTGCAGGCAGGTCATGTCTTACTAACTTGATTGAATTTTTCAAGAAGATAACGAAGGTGATCGACGAGAGGAGAGAAGTGGATTTTGTTTACATGGATTTCAGTTAGGCTTTCAACAAGGTCCCTTATGGTAGGCTCATCCAGAAGATTAAGATGCATGGGATCCATGGTGACTTGGCCGTAGGGACTCAGAATTGCTCATCGAAGAAGTGTAGTGGTGGAAGGGTGTTTTTCAGGCTGGAGGTCCGTGATAGTGGTGTTCCACAGGGATCTGTACTGGGACCCCTGCTGTTTGTGATGGATATAAATGACATAGGTGAAAATGTAGATGGGTGAATTAGTAAATTTGCAGATGATACAAAGATCAGTGGAATTGTAGATAGTGTAGAAGGTTGTCAAAGAATGCAGCAGGATATAGATCAGTTGCAGATATGGGTGGAGAAATGGCAGACGGAGTTTGATCCAGGTAAGTGTGAAGTGCTGCATTCTAGGCGATCAAATGTTAAGGAAAAGTATACAGTTAATGGCAGGACTCTGAACAGCATTAATGTACAGAAGAATCTTGGGGCTCAAGTCCATAGCTCCCTGAAAGAGGCCACGCAAATAGATAGGGTGGGAAAGAGGCGTATGGCATGCTTGCCTTTATTGGTAGGGGAATTGAGGCCAAGAGTCAGGATGTCATGTTGCAGGCTTATAAGGCTTTGGTAAGGTCACACTTAGAGTATTATGTTCAATTCTGGTTGCCACATTACAGGAAGGATGTGGAGGCTTTGGAGAAGGTGCAGAAGAGGTTTACCAGGATGCTGCTTGGACTCGAGGACATGAGATATAAGGGGAGGCTGGAAAAACTCGCATTGCTTTCCCTGGAGTGGCAGAGGCTGAAGGGAGACTTGATAAGAGTCTATAAAATTATGAGATACATAGATAGTGTTGACAGTCAGAATCTTTTTCCCAGAGTTGAAATGCCTAAAACTAGGGGGCATGCATTTAAGGTTAGAGGGGAGAAAGTTCAAAGGAGACATGAGGGGCGAGTATTTTACACAGAGAGTGGTAAGAATCTGGAATGCACTGGCAGGGGTGGTGGTAGAGACAGGTACGATAGAGCATTTAAGGGACTTTTAGATAAGGACATGAATATGCAAAGAATGTAGGGATTTGGACAAAAGCAGGCAGAAAGGATTAGTTTCATTTGGTGTCATGTTTGACACAACATCATGAGCCAAAGACCTCGTTCCTGTGCTGTATAGTTCTATATTCTATGTTTTATGTTCTTTCCCTCCAAGATCCTTTAGTAGTCTCCCACTTCTATTGTACCTCTTTTTGTAACTCCTTCCAAACTGTTTGCTTTATCTCAGCAACAAAGTTTTCACCAAAGTCAGAAAACAAATCTCTGATTGCAACCATGATGGATTGTGCATTTTAATCTTCCATGAGACGTCAGCGATATTTGACATAGTCAATCATACAATCCTCTTTTACCTGTCATCCCTTGTACAGCTCTATGACTGCTTCAGTTTGTCCCACTTTTTTTTATGTAGTCACAGCTAGAGATTTACTTGAAATGACTCCTCTTCCCATGTTTACACCATCACTGAAAAAAACAGAGTTAACATTTCGGGTCTGGTGACCCTTCCTCAGAACCTCAGTTCTGAGGAAGGGTCACCGGGCCCGAAACGTTAACTCTGTTTTATTCCTTCACAGATGCTGCTAGATCTGCTGAGCTTTTCCAGGAACTTTGTTTTTGTTCCTGATTTACAGCATCTGCAGTTATTTCGGTTATTACACCATCACTGTCTGATTTCACTTCTGCTCATTGTAGCTTCTGCTACTGCCTATTTCTTATCCCACACTATATCGCACTTCAGCATCACTTCCATTCTGACCGACTTACATGGCTCCAGGTTCTCCTGACACCTTGGGAAGTTTACATCTTTGAATTTAAATCCCTGTCCTTGGTCTTATCCTCACTCTAACCTTGACAAGACCTTCAGCCTTCCTTGTACTTTTTGTTCTTCTAAATCTATGAGCTCATGTGTCTCTCTCACCTTGTTTCACATTTGACCATGTGCCTTAAGAGACCTTAATTACAAGCTTTGGAATACCATCTGTCAACAGCTCCTCCTTTCTTTCCTTTCATGTTCTTTCCTAAACGGATCCTAAATACTTACGGTCATCAATTGCTTCAATTACATATTCTGTAAACATTACTATATAACTGTAATCCAAGATGTTTCACAGTAGTGTATACATTTTTAGAAATGGCAATGAGCCTTATCAAGTGGTATTGGGGGAAGTGGGCAAATGCTAGGGTCAAATAGACTGTGAGGAGTTTCTTGAAAGCGGAAAGAGAGGTGCGGAGATCGCGGGAGGACAATCCAGACCTCACAGTCCAGCCATCTCAAGACATTATATGGCAAAACAGCTAAAATTGGAGATACAAAAGAGGTCAGAAGTAGAAGAGCACACATGTTTGTGGGTTTGGAAGAATGTCAGAAGATGAGGAAAGACATGACCATGGGATGAATTGAAAACAAGGGTGAGAATTTTGAAATTGAAGGTGTGCTTGCCTGAGAGTTAACATAGTTGAGCAAGGACAGGGATGGTGGATGACTGAAACCTGGCATGAGTAATGACACAGAGAGGACAATTTTGGATAGCTCAAGTTGATGGAAGGTAGAATGTGGGAGGTTGGTTAGGAGTGTTGTGTACTTGTCAAATCTATGAATAGCAATGGCATGGATGAGAGTGTCAACAGCTGGAAAGCTGGGATAGGGTGAAATCAGAAAATGTTACAAGATGAAACAAGGGTGAAGTGAGAAAAGACTTTTTTTTCACTCAGTGAGTTGTTACGCTATGGAATGCGCTGCCAGGAAATGTGGTACAGGCAGATTCAGCTGAGGCATTAACAGGGCATTTGATGATTATTTGGATAGAAATCATGTGGAGGACATGAGGAAAAAAGCAAGAGATTGGCATTTGGTAATGATGCTCATTTAACAAGGCTGTGAATGCATGATGGGCCGAATGGCCTCTTTCTGCACTGTAATATTTCTGTGATGTTACACAGTTGGAAATATAAGGGGTCAAATAAGACACCGAGACAATAAACAATTTGATTCAGCCTAAGATAGTTGCCAGAGGGAGGCATGGAATTGGTGGGTAGGAAACAGAGTTGTAGCAGATACCGAAGACAGTCACCTGACATTATCTCTGCTTTTTTGACTTAAGTATCCATTTTCTTACCCCTCTAATGTTACTGCTAAATACATGCAAATTGCCACTGTTGCACATAAACCACGTGGTAATGTGTAGTTATCGTACACATAAATATATTGAAATGCATCAAACAGTATAGTACAGGTATATCACAATGCAATATAAACCCAAGAAAAGTACAGAAATGAATAACTGATTATAGATGGTAAACATTGTCTTAAATGTATACATTATTAGAGGTGATTTACAAGCAATCTGCAAGAACAGGAGTTTGGAAACAAAGTGCGACAGAAAGATACTATTCTGAGAGGCATTAATCTCAATATAAGCTTCATTTATCATGAAACAATCTTAAGAGAGCAGAAAAAACTAAACTGATGGACTGACATTTGCAAATTAGATACGAATACATTTGCAAGAAAATGATGCAATAAATGATCTAAATGTCAAACATGCAATTTTTACAAACAAGCAAAACTTTGAGGACCTCAGGGATTGAAGTTATTCTGTATTCCAAGCAATATCTATTCCAATCTACCGAGAAGGGATGACTTGTTCTTTCTCATTATAATGTGACACAAAAATATTAACTATGGCTGAAATGGAAAGCCTCCCTTGATGATAGATGAAATATAAAATAACAAGATTTTGCTCCAACAAAATTAAATACGCCCACTTCTGTCATATTTTTTAATCCCTTAATGTGAAATTCAATTGATGGGAAAGCCATCTTTTACATGGCGTGATTTTCCGTTTCTGTGCTGCTAGGTTCTTTTCTGGGATCAGAAGAAAATTTACCCAAAAATCCTTGAGTGCGTAATTCATCTCCAAAGGCAGAATGGACTTTGGTTGAACATGTCATCTGAAAGGTGACATCTCTAATAATATAGCATTCCTTTGGCACAAAGGATACTGCATTGTTAGAGGTGCTGTCTTTCAGATGAAATGATTAAACCAAAGCCCCATCTGGTCAATGTATAGTGGGAAAACTGTATCACTGACCTGGTTAATATATTTATCCCTAAACTAGTATATTATTGGAATTTGCTCTGTATAAATTGTCTGCCTTATTTGTCTACATTACAACAGTAACTAAATTTCAAAAGTTCACAATTGCCTGTAGACCACTGTGGGATACTGTGAAATATCCATAGATGCCTTTCTTTTCTTCCTCACCTCACCTTCTGACATAAGTGATCAATAAATTAAAAGCTTGCTCCAATTTTCTCACAATAAATAACTAGCAATATGCTGATTTTAGTAGTTTTTAGAAGTAATTCAATTGAACAAGTGTTGATATTATTAAACCATTTTGGATCAAAATCTTCACTCAAAGTACATAAATGTTGGATCAGCTTTCTAATCCATCCATTCTAACAAACTCCTGAACATATAATGTCTTGGTGATACGCACATGAGCATTAATATTAAATATTGCAGCTGATTGTAACATCTAAAGCCACAGTCAAAGAAGGGGACTAACCATTTGGATGCTTAAAAGGAACATGCACACTAATAGCAATCTGGAAGTTGGGAATTATAGGTGCTGGTGGACTGAAATTATTGCAGAGGAAGAAAATAAATTAGTTTACTTACCAATGACTGAATACTGTGGATGCTGCAAATCTGAGATTAAAATTATAAATGCTGTAAGTGTGCAATGCTTTAGGCAGCAGTTCTCAGAGAGAAATGGAATTAATGAACTAACAAAGCTGCAAGCATAAACCAACACCACAGCAGCACCTGGGATAATGTTTTGCCAATGACAGCCAATTAACAAGTCATAACCGGGGCTGCCATCCAAGTGCAGAAGGAGGACCAGCCTCTGGAACTTCCAGTTCAATCACCCACTGCTGAAGTTGCAGATTGAAAATGAAGGTGCCTCAATACCCTTGAAAGGTGGTGTACTCCTTTGGAAAGCCATGGGTCCATATATAATCAGGGAACAACACAGGGCTGATTTGGGTGTCATAGTGCACCTCTGACAAGTTAGGCTCAAGAGTTGCCATTGTTGCTAAGGGATCCCCTTCTCGAGCCATGAAAGACCCATCAAGGAGGCCCCTTCAAAATCCCTGCCCCCACCCCCACTTAACAATTAACCCTGAATCTACTGGAATTTAGTAATGGCTCAAAGAATTCATGCAACTTGCCTCAGTCTCCCATGATAGCCAAGAGTGCTCATTGAATCCTGTTAAGTTTCTTTGTGGCCTTGAACTACAGGAACCGTTGTTGACTAGCATTCAGCATCTGATTGAAATTGTACCATTGACATTTATTCCCATCACTTGTCTCAAAAGATGCCCTCAACCTCCCCCACATCCTACAACACTGTCTCTGTGAGCCCAAACCATCTCCACTGATTCAGCAACAATCGTCTGGGTAGTTTTTATGTGTTATAGACAGCAGTTACCACTGCTAGTGGCATTGCCGGCAATGGAGAGCTGCCAACTTCTGATCGGCCAACGGTTCTTGAGGGAGAAGGCAAGGGGTCCTGATGTTTCCATAGGACACTTGGCTCTGGCTAGTTAAGTGCCTGAGTGCATCAGGTCTCTCTCCTAGAAGCAACTTGGGTCTCCCATCTCCAGTCAGTGTGGGGACCCACCATTAACTCAGTTTCTCCCCTCCAAATGCTGTCAGGCTATGGTAATTCTGGCATTGTCTTTTTTTTAACTTTGGTTACTAATTATATTCGATGTTCTTGTTGGTTATGCAAATCATAAGCTGTCAAAATAAATAAAATTGTTTAGATTGAAACTGAAGACGAAATTTACCAAAGTCTACATATAATTTTGATCGCCTATCCTTGATTTGATATTTAAAAATAAATGAAGATCTAAAGTGACATGCTAAACCAGCCTTATAAATGCACCAAGGATGAAAATTTATGTTTAAAATTTAAAATGATTAGTATCGTAGAAGGTCTAAGGTTTTTCACATAAAAACAAGAACCAGACCAGGGACATGATGGATCTTGCCTCCATATGCTGGTTCTGTACTTCTGTACTATTAATGAAACACAGAGCTTAACCATAGTTGAGCTTAATGCTTCATAGCCAACAGTGACAGCTACTGCTATACCAAAGCTCTTCACAGAATTGCTCAATTTAAAATGTGCCTGGCTTGTTTTACAAACGTGTAAGTGTTGTATTGTTAATTAGAAACCTAAAAGTATTAACTCAATAGCGTAATAACTCAAACTAATGCTCCTTCATTAGTCAGAGGATTCTAGGCTCAATTTCTACAGCAGGACTTGTGAGGACAAACTGCGTGAATACTGCATTATCCAGTTTCTGTATTTTGGATGAAATGCTAAGATGAGGACCTATGTGATGGATCAGGTGGATGTGAAAATGTCCCCTGGTTCTATGCAAAGAAGACTATGGAGTTCTCCCCATTTCCTGGTCAACATCTATTCCAAAATGGGTATCACTATAATAGGGTGATTAATAATGTATCTGAATGCTGCCATGTTGCATACATTACAACCAGGATTTCATTTTAAAAGTACATCATCAGCTCTCTATTGCTTGAGATTTCCTGCACTAGTGAAAAGAGATATGTAAATCTTTTGTGTTTTAAGAATTTATAAAAGGAATGTTATGCACATTTCTCGAACTCAGACTTTCAATCACCACTTCCAAAGACCCTTCAGAAACCCTGGCCTGTCACTTAACTTGAAAACTTATGAACTGATCAGTCCCTAGTGACCATCACTTCATAAATTCTTCCCCACCTCCTTGACTTTCTGAATCACACCGGGGCTAAAGCCAACGTTAGACTTGGAGCTGCCTTATCACCTTAAATAAAACATAACTGTAATTGGATCATGGTCTGTGTGCCTGTGTGTGAAGACTTGACAGTGCAAAAACAGCTGTTGCAAAGACTGCTGCACTCACAAACTAAAAAAAAATGTCCTTTATTGAGGACGTAGAGTTTGATTGAAGGGTGATAATGCCATTTAAGTGAGGTACCTATGGCAGAAACTCCTAATGCATTGCATTTCTAGTTCACTGAGTTAATCATTCAACTGGAATTGTATTGAAGTCACTTCCCTCCACAGTGTAATTAAGGGCATCTTGGTACACATTCAATTTCTACAAATCCTTTTCTTAGCCTGGATTAAACTGGTCAAAATTAATTTGTTCATGCTTTGAAGCACCACACTGAAGAAAGTTTGAACTCCGAGGGATCTGAAATTTGCATTTGGAGTGTGAATTTTTAAGAGTTATATCGAGGTGGAATTCAATAGCATACATGATCACTGCTCAACCGAAATAAATCATTCCAACCTTGGAATCTTAAAAGTGACCAATTAAATGACTTTTCTTGAGAAATCATTGAGGAGCATGGACCATTCCCATGCATTCGCATATCCATAAATGTATATAAATGAAAGTTTTATTTACAAAGTTAAAATGATTTTTAATATACAGATCCTCAGAAATTAATGTTGACCTGTTTTATGCTCTTATCTTTGTTATACATACAAATTAAGTGCTTTATAGGCAATAATATTTTGTCTGGTTGAGTCTCACTTCTGAGTTAGAATATTATGAGTTCAGTTGTCACTCCAGAGTCTTATTTTAATTGGAATCCCTGCCTTATCTAATAGGTTTTAAGTGTACAAGGGTGTAAAGGCAGAGTTCTTGAAATGTACGCCCAAAATATGACAATTGTCCAACAAAATTTTGTGTTGTGAAGGCATGCCAATGGAAAAGATTGATTTATAATGAATTGGCTGGAAACAGGAATTTGCCAGTTAAAAAAGCCAGATTTTTTTTTATTTGAAAGAGACTAAAGTGATGTGGGACTATATTGAGTTGGTATGCATGTTCCAACTCTGTGGAGAGGAGGCCACACTCAACAAATGTGAATGAAGGCAGGATGGAAGTTGCAGAGCAGCAACTGGAGGCAAGGGGGTCAAAGGTAAGGACATGGGCGTTGGCTTTCATCAGCTATTTGGAGGAAAGGGGTCAAAGGTAAGGACATGGGCTTCGGCTTTCATCAGCTACTATCACACAACCCTCTGTCCCTCAGTCAGCCACAGAGTGGCACATTATGATGGGCCTCTCCCGGGGTACTGCCAGCAAACTCGACAGGATTGGCTGAATAGCCTTCCAAGGGTATGGGAGACCCACGAGTCCGCCACTTAATCCCCGAGTTACCATTTAATTGCAGTGGGCTCAGGGATAATATATGTAAATTGAGTTATTAAAGAATCTAAGTATATTCCACTAACCATAGCTGGAAATCATGTATCAACACGTTCCACTGTCTGGCTTAATCAGGGGGGGCTTTACTGCAGTCGGGATACTGGAGGCACCTAGAAATCATGGTTTCCATCATGTTGAGCTGCATTAAATCCAGCCTGGCATGTCAGTTTTCCCAGCCAACATTTTTTGACAGTGCATTAGTTAATTCAGCCAGCTGGAATGAACATATGGCAACACGAGGAGGGAAAGCAAGTATTCCTTTGTCTGGAGAGTTGATAGCTCACAGCAAAGTGAATAGTTTCACAACTTTTTTTCTACTCCTGTGAATAAGAGGTCTGATTCTTTTATTAAATGCAGTTGGTAAATATTGTGGGATAATTACTAGATTAGTCTGGAAAACAAATCTTCTAGTCAGATCTGCTTCAAAGCTTTTCAAATATAACCAAAAAGCCATTTACGTACAAGATTTAATGAGTGCCATGTTTTCTCCATTCACTCTAAATTATTTGTGGTTCCACTTTTTATTTGGAATGGATATATTTTCTCTTTCTTTCACCCACCTGGGAATCTATTTATTATCTACCATTTCTAACCAAAACGACAGTCAGGCAACTTATTCTTTAAATTCAGTTAAGCCCGCTCTATTACTGGGATATTCCTCCGTTTCAATGCCTAATCTCAGCTTGATTTCCCTCCTCTGGAGATTGGAATCGGGTATGTGTGTGGACAAACTTGCATCTTACCACATTACAGCTCAGTATATCAGTAGTTTTATTGAGCTACACTGCTAAGCTGCTCATTTTGGAGCAAGCTTTTCTGCAAATCCCATCTAAATTAAATTTGTTTGCAGTCATTGGGTCATGCTCAGTTATATTCCACTTAAAGGGCCAGTACCTTTGAAAGTTGTAATGTATCTTGCCAATCCTCGTATTTAAACCGGAGACGTGACAGCAAATATCAGACTAACACAGTTCATTGTATTTGTTATATCTAATGGCATTTCAATCACAGTGAAAACGCATATGCCCATTTAAGGATAAAATTAAGGGTAAAAAGGGTAACTAGCATCATCTTAAAGAGATGATCATTTATCATGAATTCAGGTGAGATGTAAAGCAGGCTGTTGAATTATTGTCAGTTTTGCATTGCTGTTGGCGACAAATTTTATTCCTTTGTCTCTCAACAAAAGGTTCTCTAAACCAGTTTCAAAATGACTGTTTCTTTAAGTAGAGACAATGAACCATAAAATTCAAGTCAGATTCGTAGCCTTCAATGCAAAACCAACAAATTACAACATGCTCAGTCTGAACTTTACCGCTACATAAGGGCAAATAAGCTGCTATATTAAAATCTGGTTGTCAAATGACCATCAGCTTGTGGAAGTTCTTCATCAATGATGGCTTTCAGCCATGTATTCATTTTGTTTTCCATGGGTTTTCAATGGAGTTACATTCTTTAATTTGAAATGTCATATTTTGTACGTTCAGTTTCTTTCAACAGAAGTCTTACAATAACAAAAAAGTCCATTTGTGCTCTTTTATAGACATTGCATAATTCTTACTGCCGGGTAATCAAATTTTTGTTATCTGACAAAAATGACACAACTAATAGAAGTATAATGCAAATATGTCGGACCCAATAATTTGCATGTAAAATTGATATTTCGCACATAATCATTTTCTAGTGCCTCATTAATTTATCTTCTTCTATGAATATTTTTGCTCCATAGAAGAGATTTCATCAATGCAGATTGGTCCGTGGACAAGTTTTGGATCCCCCACGTGGGAGCCTGGCTCACTGATATCCTGATTTTCCCCCAGCCCAAGATATTGACAGACCTAAGCTTGTGTTTAAAATCACAAAATGAACAAGACCTGTTGTATTTATATGCTGGAAGCTTAAAGTTATGTTCAGCATTGCTGACAGATGTAGCCAATAGGCTGTAATCCATATCGCAACCCCAACCTTACAAACCCTTTGCATCCAAACAAGAGTAAATAACTGACTGGACTGGAAAAAATACACATGATTTCATACTTGTTCTGCCTCCACAGTTTGCCCAGTGTTAGCTCAGTTTGATACATTCCATGAGACTGCAGTGAAAAAGTCAGCACTGCATGATAAGAACATTAATATGGCAGTTTCAGTTAACTCTTAGGCCTAATATTCAACATCCTGCATTGAAAATCACATCACATACATATGCCCTGAACTCCTGGCACATGGTGAATGCTTAAACCTTGTTTATTTGGAACATAATTCGTCGGAATATGAGTCAGTCATTTCAGTTAGATGATGGCAGATCTGTGTCTTAATTCCATTTACCTAGTTTGGACCTGTAATCCTCAATACCATTGCCTAACAAAAATCAATCAATCTCTGATATGGACATTTTGAAATCAGCTAATTACAACAGCTTTTTGGCTGAGTACATTCCAAATTTCTATCAAGATGCTTTTCACACACACACCCCGATGTACAGGAATTATGTCTGATTCTGCCTTCAACTTCAGATCTTACTCGTTGTGAAGACCTGACTGCTCCAGCCATTATCAGTTGCCTTCATCATTTTCAAAACGTCTTCAATGTTGCTTTGAAATGTTTGTTCCTTTCAAGGAGCATAACTGCAATTTCTTCAACTCCTCACAACTTAAATTCATGAGAACTGTGTGCACAATTTTCATTGGAAGAGAGGTAATAAGCCCTGAACACACACAATAATACACTTTTCACTTATGCTATAGCAGCCAATCCATACCCTTCACTACTGAAATGTTTATTTCTTGTATTGATGTGAATAAAATTTAATAACAAACTTGCAATACATTTTATAGCCTTCCACAATAATGAGGTGACTTCTTTTGAATTCTAAGTACCATATTTCCCCATTAGTTTCTAAAAGATTACAAATCTTTTCCATAAAAGAGTATTACATTCAACAATGACTCCCCATCCAGTTTTCTTGTTCCCCAATTAACATTCAGCTGCATTTAGCATTCATTCTCACAAGTTGCTGAAAGATTCAAATTAATCAGAATATAGTTACATTCTTCTTCATTTTTTTGCTTCAGTTACAACTTCATCAGTTGAAACTCACTAATCTTGATTTTAATATCTTCCTGCAAATTTTCAATCAATCCATTGACATATTAAAAACTCTTGTATTTTGTGCGAATCTCCTTCTCACCACAATTCCTTGCTATTGTCAGATTTTCATCATCACATTTTTGCTCTAAGACATTGTTTCACCATGAGTTAATCAAATACAGAAATCAGAATTGAAAAGGAGGGATTTGCATTTGTAGCCTCCTTCATGACTTCAGGAATTTCCAAAGCAGTTACAGCCAAAGAAGTACTTTTGAAATGTCATTGTGGTAAATAGAAAACATAGCAGCAAACAAGTTCCTACAATAACAATGTGATAATCACCAGATAATCTATTTTTGTGATGTTGCTTGAGAAATAAGTATTATCCAGGATGTAAGTGATAAATAACTCCCAGCTTCTTCTTCCAAGTATCTCTGTTGCACATTTTGTATCGACTTGATTGGACAGTTAGGCAGTTTGTCCTTTGTTTAGTTTCCACTAAAATAAAACCTATCTCCTTCCAATATTGGCACATATTCCCTCAGTACTACACAAGATATTTCGGTTCAAGTGCATGAGTGGGATTTGAACCCACACCTTTCAGATTCCGAATTAAGAGTTTCACCATGGCTAACACCTGACATGGCAGAGAATGAGGAATGAAACACAAAGTAACTCGTTAGACAAAATAGATTTAACCAGAAAATGTCTAAGTGCTAATTTTGGCAAATTTCATGGAGGATTTCTTTTCATGAGCCCTAGCAAGCTTTCTCACACTATTCCCCTCAGCTCGCCTTATTGGCTATGTGCCACACTGTAAAGGTGCCCTTTACAGTAATGGCAGAAGTACTTACCACTGCCTAGGCCTCCCACCATTTTTACAGCCCAGTCATACACCAGGTCAAGTACTGCTAGCTAGGAGCTGCCCTTCACAGAACACATAGTTGGAGGGGAAGAGAAAGAAATGCTTCTGAGGGCATAGAGTGGCACATCTGACATGCCTTTGCAAATATAAATGCACATTCATAATTATAATGCTATCATCTGCCTGATTGACAGTTATTGTAAATGCAACTACAACCATCAAGCTACAAATATTATTCATCCTTAGTGTCATCCCTTCTTGGAAGGTAGTCCAAAGAAATGCCATAGATATCCCTCATGGCCAGTATGTCATAACATCTTCTCAGTTATCGCATGCATCATGTGCTGAAAAGCTTCAAATGATTGAAAACATTCACTTTTATTCAGCAACAGCAAAATGAAACATAAAAACAAAACAAAAAAAAAGCTGCTTTTACTTTTGGGAACAGACGAAGGCCACTTAGCGCTGAACTTGCAATAATTGAATGATCACTACACCCAACTCTCATTTACTGGGGAAACGGGAATCAGTTAAACCCTCCAGAGATAGTAAGAACTGCCGATGCTGGAGTCTGAGATAGCACAGTGTGGAACTGGAGGAACACAGCAGGCCAGGCAGCATCAGAGGAGCAGGAAAGCTGACGTTTCAAGTCGGGGCCCTTCTTCCGAAAAGGCATTTTGTATAGTTGGGGGTGAGGTTTTGGCGTTGGAGTGCTGGGAGAGAAAGGGTGTTGATAGTTCAGATTAAGTGATTGGAATGTGAGAATTGCAGAACAATGGTGAGTCGAACTGCCAGACTTGAAAGAACACACAGTCCCACTGGAGTGAGGTGGGGGGACGGGAGAGAGGAAATGGCGGCAGAGAATGTAACCAGCAAAGCTAAAAAAAAGGGAAGGAATGGGTTCACAATTTGAAGGTGTTGAACTCAATACTGAGCCCAAAAGGCTGTAAAGTACCTGATCTGCCTGCTATCTTTAATTAACTGGAACAATTATTAACCACCTGCATTAACTTCGCAAACGCTGGTGGCCTGGCATTATTAGCTGGGTCTAAACCTATTTTTGGTCCAATCCCTGATAATTTTTTATTTTTAGCAGTGACAAAATTCCAACCCTTAGCTCAGTTTATCATTCTGAAAAATGTTGCCCTGCCTACTGAGTATTTTCAGTATTTTCTATTTATTTACTGTTAAATGCCTGATACCTTCAAGTTATTTATGCATCTTCTTGTTGCGCATTCTCAATTTTAATACTAGTAAGGGATAGAAATAATTAAGATAAAGAAAGCTTTCATAAGATAATGGAGAGTGTTGTAGAATTCAAATCCCAAAGAACCAGGGAAAAATGCAGAATTACTTGTAATATGTGATATGAGGCATTCAACTGTTGTTGCAGCTTAAAAATGTTCTATTCATAACTGATCTCAATTTCCTATTTTTAAGACAATCTTCTATCTAGCAATTTTCTTTACCACCTTTTCCATTAACCACCAGTGTGATACCTTGTCAAATGCCTTTAACAAATCCAAGCATGTAACACCACTGTATATTTTTTCTTATTATTGTGGAAATAATGTTTAAAAACACTTGCCTGGCCTCTGTAAGACGCACTTCAGGGCACGTTCTGAATAATATTTTTCTTGCATTTTAAAATTATTCTGTAGCAGTTTATATATATCTTATCAAATATCCTTAGCAGAATTTTTTTGGATAATACTAACACACATATTAACTCTGATTAATTGGCTAAATGTGGATAATATCATTTCATGCCCTACAAATCACAGATTCATAGAGTGAGAACTGCTTCCATTTTTGAATCTTGGGAGGAGAAGGGATTACATAGGATTACAGAGGATATAGAGTGCACAAACAGGCCATTTTGCCAAAATCGTCTGTGCTGGTGTTACTGTTGTACATGAGGCTCCTTCAATCTTTCCTCATCTAAATCTATTGTTGTAATCCTCTATTCCCTTTTACTCATACACTTGTCTAGCTAGATTCCTCTTATACCATCTTTATTGCTTTCTTCAACCATTCCCTGTGCTAGCCAGTTCCATATTCTTACCACTCTTTGGGTAAAGAAATTCCCTCAGGAATCCATATCAGATTCCTTGATTGCCTTATATTGATGATCTCTAGTTATCCTCCTCCCCATAAGAGAAAATTGCAATCACTTTGTCGGAACCCTTAATAGTGATAAATACCACTATTTCTTCAACTTTTTAATCTTTTTGCAAAATGAAAGAGATCCAGTCTGTCAGTTCTTTCCAGATACATGTACCCATGCAATTTTGGAATCATCCTTGTAAATCATCTCTGCACTGTCCTTAGTGCCTCTATATCCTTTGCATAACATAGTGACCAGAACTGCATATAGCAGTCTTGCATGTGGTCTAATAATGGTTCAATACAGGTTTGGCATAATTTCCCTACTTTTCAATGCTATCCTTTTAGGGATAAAACCTGGTGCTTAGCTAGACATTTTATGCCCTCTCCCACCTGCAATGCAACTTTTATTAATTGGTGTAGTTTTACTCAGATTTCTTCGTTCCTTTTACAAGATGATCAGAGGATTAGATAGGGTGGACAGTGGGAGCCTTTTTCCTCAGATGGTGATGGCTAGCACGAGGGGACATAGCTTTAAATTGAGGGGTGATAGATATAGGACAGATGTCAGAGGTAGGTTCTTTACTCAGAGAGTAGTAAGGGCGTGGAATGCCCTGCCTGCAAAAATAGTAGACTCGCCAACTTTAAGGGTATTTAAATGGTCGTTGGATAAACATATGGACGATAATGGAATAGTTTAGGTTAGATGGGCTTCAGATTGGTTTCACAGGTCGGTGCAACATCGAGGGCCGAAGGGCCTGTACTGCGCTGTAATGTTCTATGTTCTATTTTCTATGTTCTATCTAAAAGTTCATTGTCTGCTATGGTATGTATCATAGTCAGTATACTTTTAACGGAACTGTATGTCAACATTACTTTAACAGACATGTTCACGATGTCATCACCTGATCACAGCATATTATTTGAGGGTATGAAGGTCTCAGACTCCATCTTAACTCAGGCAACTTGAAGTATGAATAGCTGATGGAAGCATGCTGCACTTTGTAACTAAACAGCTTAATAGTAGCTCAAACACTTATGTATCTGTAAAACTAATGTTTACATACAGCAGTGACCTGTAATAAACATGTCATTAGGTTCTTCAATACCATATTGTCCATTTCTATTTCTTATTTTACGAGGGATAACAAAAGCATTGCTACATTAGATACAAATACACTGCAGGAGGCAAAATGTACATCACTATCCAAGCATTAGATGACCTCTCTTAACCTGTCTCATCTTGAATGCCTCCATGTCCATCACATCATTCCTTTTTGATTGATATACTTGTAAAATATCTCCCCTATTATTTTTATGGTCTTTGATAATTTACTTCCATGGGTTATTGCATTCTTAACTGTTCTTCCAACATCTTTGCTCATCTTTTCATAGACTTCATATTAATACAATTTTCAACTTTCTGTGCACTTAGTATATACCTCATTTCTATCCCTCAATTGTCTTTCTCATTATTCAAATAACATCGTAGCTATGGGGTTCTTCTATTGACATTTATAGGTGTTTAAGATGGATTGACAGAGACTAACTACTATGACTACAACTACAAATTCATTGTTGCATCATGTGACTACCAGAATGGTTGAAAGCAATATAGATAGAACTTTGTCTTTTTTTATTGATTAACAATTCAAATGTTCCTAAATAGTTAATGAATTTTTTTATTGGTGTCCTTATGAATCCCACGGTGAATTTATGTGGAAACTTGGTTACTGTATGGAGTCTTTACTGGTTCTGTATTTTAATTTGCCAGTTTTAGGGAAATATTTATTAGATGTGTAAATTCAAAAGAAGACAGACAGAAAATACTGGAAATTCTTTGAAGATCTGTAATCAGTAGTGAGAAAATACTTTGGCAAGACATTGCAGTTTTGTTGAGTGTTATACCCAAAACGTGATGCTATATTTTCTTTTTTATACATGTTCTGTATTCCTAGCACTTTAGTAACATATTTCAATCCATTTTCTAGCATAAACAACAATGGTAATATTGGTCCAGATTTCCACATAGTTGGTCATTGCAAACATCTCACATGTAGAATATTATGATTAAAAAATTCTTCACCCTGAACTGTTTAATTGCCAGTTAATGAAAATGCAACTTGAAAGACCTCACATCACCTGCAAGCAGACACTGCATCCTCAGACAGAAAAAAATAACTTGGATGATAGAAGTGAATGTACTATAGCCAAGTTTGTGGATGACATAGGTGGGAAGGTAAGTAGTGAGGATGACACAATGAGTCTACAGAGGGATACATACAAGTTAAGGGAGTAGACAAAAAATTGGCTGAAGGATCATAATGTTGGAATATGTGAGGTTGTGCATTTTGGCAGGGAAATTAGAGAATATGAATGTTAGTTAAATGAGAAAGACTACAGAAAACTGATGCATCAACACCAAAAATTTCATACACAAGTTCAGCAGGTGATAGAGAAAGAAAATGGATTATTGGCCTTTATTTCAAAAGCAATGGAGTACAGAAATAAGGCCATTTTGCAAAAACATGTTGACGTGACGTCTATTTTATGCAAACATTTGTACTTTTGTAGGCTAGTTTGCTTCTCATTTCTAACTTTCACTTCTGGCTAGCAGCAAAAGAATCACAGAACCGTATAGTACAGAAGAGGACCTTTGACCCATTGACTGTGCATCAACTAAAAACTACTCTAAATCTACACATGTCCCACTTCCCAGCATTTGACCCATAGCCTTGAATATTATGACATTTCAAGTGCTCATGCAAGAACTTTTTAAAGATTGAGAGTTTTCCCTCCTCAATTAACCAGCTACCCCACGTTAGGTCATGCATTCCAGACTCCTGCCACTCCCTGATGAAAATAAATGTCCTCAAATCCCTTCGAAACCTCCTGCCTTTCACCTTAAATGATCCTCCCTTGTTATTGATCCTTCAAGTGAGGGCAATAGCAGTCCATGCCCCTCTTAATTTTATGCATCTCTGTCACGTTCCATCTCAGCCTCCTCCACTCTAAAGAAAACAACCTAAGCTTATCCAGCCTTTTTTCATAGCTAAACTGCTCCATGCCAGACAAGATCTTGATGAAACTCCTCTGTACCCCTCGAGTACAATCACATCCTTCCTGTAGTGTGGTGACCGGAGCTACACACAGTACTCCAGCTGTGGCCTAACCAAAGATTTGTTCTTTTCTTCAACAGTGTTTTTCAACAGGGCACAGACAGAGACAAACATCGACTGCATGTGGTGAAAGATGCCCTTTGGTCTGCCTGAAGCGTATTGGTCTTCCAGAGCAAGGAGTTGACCTCAACCAAGTGTTGGAAGCTGGCACACCCCAAGGTCCAGGACTACATGCTGGGGGATGCACTAAAGCTGGGGGCACAGTGGGAAAAGATCACTGTCTGAGGTCCTCCTGCCTAAGTTAAATGTGGGTCCCTTCAGTTTTTGGACACCCCCCAACCCTCCCACGGTGCCTCAAATTTTGCAACTATAATCTTGTACAGGTGAGAAACGTCTTTGGTTTGTTTGTTGGTAGAGTCAAACTCCAATGTTAGTTTGTTCCTTCATATTGTACAAAACCAAACTGCTTCAGTGACTATGAATGTATATAAAGATATTTTTGTCATTAAAGCATGTTTACGAAAGTTAAAAACAATCGTAAACAATAATGGGCCCAGCACTGATTGCTGTGGTAAACACTGAACACCAATCTCCAGTCACACAAAAAGCCTACTACCACCATTCTCTATCTGTGACGTACTTTTGATTGTGTTTTTTTCATGAGTGATCTATTGTATGAGATTGGAAGTGCTCAGCATAGTCACAGCTTCTTGATTAGCTCCTAGGTGAGTGGCTCCACCTTTGCATTTGGATGGCAGCCGAACAATCCAGCTTGATAAAGAGAAAGCACCTAAATCCCCCTTTCTCTTTCCTGAGGAGGAGAAAATTCTGAGCAGCTTGCTACTTTCTTTGATAATAAGAAGGGTCTAGGCCCGAAAAGTCAGCTTTCCCGCTCCTCTGATGCTGCTTGGCCTGCTGTGTTCATCCAGCTCAACACCTTGTTATCTCAGATTCTCCAGCATCTGCAGTTCCTACTACCCCTAGCTACTTTCTTTGCCTCTCCGTGTCTGTAAATTCCCATCTTGAAAGGAAAAGTGGAGCAATCGCTTTGAGACACACTGAAACTTCAACCAGTCAATGAAAGATTGAGAATCAATCCTCATCCAAGAGACAAAAGGAATCAGAAGAGAAGTGATTGAAAACAACTCTTCAAATCGGTAATCTGGGCTGGTGCCAGAACTGTGCTTCACTGACATTTTTGTTACTTCCCCACCCATAATATTTGTAACTTTTCTCTTTGTATATCTTGTTACACTTCACTAAGGTAACATGCTAGCAATCAGGTTCTGCTATTCCTGGAGTCATCACAAAAACTGAAGATTTTGAAAGGTACATCAAATTCCCCAATTGATCTGTCTTTTGCACCCAGGTTGACAGACAGCATGAATCAGATGTCTGTGCTTAACAAGAATTATTATTCATTACAAATAAATTGATTCTACCTACAGATAAATAATTAAGAACTATCAATGTAAAGCTCTGCTAGTTAAAGCTCGAACTCCTTCATGTGCTCAACGCAGGGAAGCCATCACCAAATGCAATAAACAGTTGGAGAGTAAAAGGAACATTGAGTTATACTATAGGGAGAACACTATCACCAATGATGTTTTAGACACAACAGCAATCCTGCCTGTCATAACAGAGCTGGATATCAAACCCACAACGGAAGAGTTTCATAGAAATATTGACTCACTTGCCATGAACAAAGCTCCATGCAGTTCCTACTTGAACTCAACCATTAGAAACAAGCATTCCTGCCACATCTGCATGAGTGTTTCTCTCTGTTGGAGGTAGTGGAACATTCCCTAGGATTTGTGTAATGCAAGAATTACAACTTGATTCGGGACAACTGCAGAAATTACAGGAACTATCAAGGTATCTCCCTACTGAGCATTGAATGACTTGTAAGACTGTAGATTTTGCTAATTTCATCAGCATACTCCCATGCCAAGCCAATAATTTCTGCACTGGCAACATTGATTAGGCAGATGAAAGCCATATACGCAAAGACAATCTGTATGTTGAAGTAGTCACTGAGTTGCAAGTGAAATGTGAAGATGGCAGACATTGATATTGACTACTCTCAGATGGTCACTGATAAAAATGACCTAAGGAGGCTGAAATAGAAATTGCTGGAAAAGTTTAGTAGGTTTGCCAGCATCTGTGGAGAGAAATCAGAGTTTATGTTTTGGGTCGAGTGACACTTCCTCAGAGGTGGAGCCTGACTTGTAATGGCATTGAAGAGATAGGTGGAAATGAAAAGGGACCAGCAACAATAGGCTACTAAATTGTGCACCTTCTCAGCTTACTATACTCCTCTGCAGTAAATATGGGGGAGAAACTATGCCAGGGTGATGCTATTTAGTCACGCACCACAGTGTGAGTCATTGTCTTAGAGATGGAAAGTCATTGCCCTGTACATGATTTCACACCAACTCTAATATTCTGACATGCGCTTCCTGTTTAGAATCAATGAGCCAGTAACGATTCCTCATTCCAGTTGGCTAACAGGATATGCAATTGCTGGTCTGTTTGCAAGTCTTAGCAGATACCCAGTAAAGGATGATATGTTGATTTGCCTCTCTAATTACTACAAGTGACAGTGCAAGAGTTTACAGTTTTTTTTGGACCAGATAAGGTGTGAAGATCTGCAGCTGCCATTTGTTCACCATTGACCATAATATCTTGTTACACTGATTATTAGCTTGGTCCATTATTCAGCAATGTTTCCTAACAATTGGGTTTTGTTACTTTTTTTGCCAGCAACTGATAAAGTATTATGGGCATATTTAAATGGGAAATTGTATGTTTGCAATAATTCATCTGTCAGTAGGTTACCATAATTGTAATTGTTCTGCTTTGAATAATAATTGAATGTTAATGTTATCACAGATGGGAGAGTGTATTTTTTATTTGGTATTATTATGTTCACAGTAACCACTAAATTACACAAAAATACTGAAGTCTATATTGATTTAATCCATACAATTTTACATGGAATCAGAAGCAGGGACGTTTATACTTATTCAATTAGTAATCATTATTTATACAATAACATAAAATTATTTTCTTTCACAATTGAAATGAAAGAGAGAGTTCTCTGCATTAATGACAGAATTAAACTAAAGATCGTGGATTGAAGAAACTGAACAAAACTTGCCAACACATACCTACAACAACGGTAATGTAATGCTGTACAAAATCACTTATTTATAGCTCAAAAATATGAATGTGTTCATGGCCTTAATTTGCTGACAAAATCGTGATGAGGTCAATTGTGCTTGCTATTGTTTGCAGACAAGAGGCACCACTTCAGCTGAGACAATGAAGCCTGATTAAACTCAAAAATCCAGGAGGTTCTGGCTGAGCTGCACCTCTCCACTGTTAGCTCCATGCAAATGAAAAGGAGCAAATGGAACATATGTAGAAATCAATTTCAGAATTTCAGAATTAGTTGGGTGTTGCACCAGCTCTGTGACATTGTGCAAGAACACATACTCAGCACAGACTTTTCTTGGCATAATCTAAAACTCAATACATTGCATCAAATTTCAAACTTAATATAATGCTGCCACAAACCAAATCTATATACAGAAGAAACATTGGTTAAACTGCTTAAAAAAAGAACAGATGGCACAGAACATTGTGCCTGAAATACAGAGTGCCACAGAATTAAACAGTACACTTAATATCCTCTTTACACATGTCCGCAGGAACATTGCAATTTAACCCTGCTGTAAATGAGATTTGCTGAGGCTGAGTGATTCCCCAAAGTGCAATATTAGAAGGCCAGTCACACTATGCAAGTTTTAACCACCACTTAGCAACTGGTTATTAAAAAAAAGAAATTGGTAAAGGAACATTGAAATACGTCCTTATGCAAATGATGCCATCCAAATAGATCATGTTCTGATCTGCAACCTCAATTCCACTAAATTACCTTTGCATCGCATATCCTGAGACCCATGCATATCAAAGATCTATTGATCTCCATACTGAAGTTTTAAATTGATTTTTTAGAAAGGATTCCAGATCTTTATGACCCTTTTTCTGAAGATGTCTTTCCCAACTCCTAAACAAAACTCTAATTTAAAAATTATCTAGATCATGCTACCAGAAGAAATATTTTGTCTGTATTGTTTGTATTATTTTAAAGAATTTGATAGTTAACTCCTAAACCTTGTAAACATGCGTGAAGACTTTCACTTTTCATTATTTGGATGTGGACTTCACCAGAATTGATTGCCTTTAAGAAAATGATGGTGAGTTGCCTTCTTAAACTGTTTCAGTCTATTTGGTTTAGGTGCACTCACAATGGAATTATGGAGCAAGTTCCAGGATTTTGAATCAGCAACGATGAAGGAATGGAGAAATATTACCAAGTCAGGATGGAGAACGGTTTAAGGGTGAACATGTAGGTGTAGTGTTCCTTTTTATCTCCATTCCTTGTCTTCATAAATTGTGCTGCACTTTGGTGGTGGAGGAAATGAATCATTGTAAAATCAACTTAACTGTTTTGACCTGGATTGTGCCAAGTTCTCTGAGTGTTGTTGGAGCTGCATTCCTCCAGACAAGAGGGGAAAATTTGATCACACTGCTGACTTGTCCCTTGTAGATGGTGGCCAACCCTGGGGAGCCAGAAGATGTATTATGTACCAGCGTATTCTTAGTCTCTGACCTGCTTTTGAAGTCACAGCATTTATAGTGGTTGGTCCAGTTCAGTTTCTGGTCAATTTTAACCCTTAACATATTGATAATGGAAGATATAGCTATGGTAATGTCATTGTTGCAGGTAGTGATTGTATAGCACTTGTATGGACTGTATGTTACTTGCCATTTCTTAACCTAAACCTGGATATTGTCCAGGTCTAGCTATGTTTGGACACTGACGGCTTTAATATCTGAGGAGTTGCAAATGGTGCTGAATATTATGCAATCAACAGCAAACATCCCTACTTTTGACCTTAAGATGGAAGGAAGGTCATTGATGAAGCAGTCGAAGATGGGCCAAGGACACTATCTTGATTTCCTTGATTTGAGATGACTGGTCTCCAACAACTGCAAACATCTTCCTTTGTGCTGGGTATGACTCCGACAAGTGGAGAGTTTTCTCCCATATTCCTATTGATGCCATTATTACTCAGGCTCCTTGAAGTCACACTCAATCAAGTGCAATATTGATGTCAAGGACAGCCACTCTGGAATTTTATCCATGTTTGAACCAAAGCTGTAATGAGGTCAATGAGTGGTCCTTGAGGAACTCAAACTGAGTGCCAGTGAGCACGGTATTGCTGTGCAAATGCTTACTGATTTGTCCTGCTTTTTGTATACAGGACATACTTGGGCAATTTTCCACATACGCCAGTGTTATAGCTGTGCCGGAACAGCTTGGCTAGAGGATAGGAAATTCTGGAGCATTAATTTTTGGCACTAGAATTGTATCGAAGTGCATAGTCTTTACAGTTAGCCATGGACTGTTTGGATCAAAGGGTCTGTTTCTGTGCTGTATGACACTATATCACATGAAAAGAATCAAATTGGCTGAAGACTAGTATCAGTGATGTTCAGGACCTCAGGAGGAGACTGGGATGGATCATCCACTCAACACTTTTAGCTGAAGATCTCAGTAATGCCTCAGCCTTTCTCTGACATTCATGTTTTGGGCTTCTCCATCACAGAGGATGGGACATTTGTGGAAGCTCCTCCTTCAGTGAGTTCTTTAATTACCAGTGCAAGGTCAATTCCTGTACTGGCTGAGGTTACCATAATGTCCCACTATCTCAACCTCATCTCTCACCTGAGACATCAGTGACCTTCAGATTAACCCACCACCAGTCATCTCTCTCTAATGAGAGAGCAGCCCTATCGTCCTCTAGGACTATGATGACTTTATTTTAATTGTCCACGCCACTTGAATATGGTAAGATAACAGAGCTTAGATCTGATCCATTGGTTATGGGATCAATTAAGTTTATAATTTGCTGCTTATGCTGTTGGCATGCAAGTGGTCTTGTGTTGCAGATTCACCAGGTTGAATTTATGAATAATGCTGCTCTTTGTATGTGATCCTGCACTTTTCATTGAACCATCTTTGATCTCCCAACTTGATGTTAATGGTTGAGTGGAGTTTATGTGAGGCCAAGAAGTTACAGATTGTGACTTCATATAATTCTGCCAGAGATGATGATACTCACGGTACCAAATGCACCAGTGAGATGCTAAATCTGTTTGAAATCTATCCTCTTCAGAACTGTGGTACTGCCACACATCACACTGGAGTTGTCACAAAGTGAAGATGGGATTTTGTTTCGATAGGGACTGTGTGGTGATCATTCCTGTTGATACCATCATGAAGAGGTGCATCTGTGGCAAGCAGATCGGTGAAGATGATGTCAAGTATGTTTTTCCCTCTTTTGTTTCCCTCACCACTTGCTGCAGCTATGTCTTTTAGGACTTAGCAGAACTTGCCAAGCCACTCCTGGTGACAGGCATTGAAGTCCCCCTACCATGATATATTCTACGTCTTTGCCACCCTCAGTACATCTTCCAGTGATGTTCAACATGGAAGATGACTGACTAAGCATGCTGCCACTTGTCTCATGATGATGGCAGCTGGGCCATTTCCTGCAATGTAAACTACTGTAAGTTTATGATAGGCTGTTGCTTGACTAGTTTGTTTGCAAAATAGTTCTACCAATGTTGATAGTTGCCCCCATATGATATTAAGGAGGAGCATTGAGCAGGCTGAGTTAACCATTGTCTTTTCTGGTGCTTAGATTGATGCTGAGTGGTCCATTCAGTTTCATTCCTTTAAGGTTTTTATGTGGTTTTGATTCAGCTAAATAGCTTATGTACCTGTTTCAGAGGGCACTTAAGAGTCAACAATATTGCTGTATGCCTGGAGTCACTTGTTGGCCAGACCAGGTAAGGGATGGCAGATTTTTTTTTCCCTTAAGGACATTAGTGAACCAGATACCTTGTTATCAGGCTGATTATTTGATTTCCAATTCCAGATTTTTTTCCTTTTTATTGAATTTGAATTCAACTATCAGTCATTGTGGCATTTGAACTCCTGGCCCCCTGTGTCTCTGCATTACTGATCTAATGACAATACCACTACACCATCATCTTCCCCCAAATGTAGGAAACCATTTCCCATAGTTAATTCCATAAGTTTTAGTATCATTCCTTAAATCTACACTGCAAAATCGGCAAAGCCCACATACTTTTTGAGATTTGGAGGCTACTGAAACGTCAGCTTTCCTACTCCTCTGATGCTGCTTGGCCTGCTGTGTTCATCCAGCTCTACACCTTGTTATCACACAATACTATGGGTCAGGTCTGAAAAAGATTCAACACAACTGAATCATTGCTTTCTCTTATTTACATTCCAACTGTCTATCATGAAATAAAAGCCAGAATTCTATCATAAATTATAAAGCCTACACAGATTTCACTTGTTATCTTCTTAGGGAAAGAGGAACAGAAACAGGTCAACTGAAAGGAAAGGAAGAAGTAATTTCAGATTGACATATCCACATCAATGCAACATTTCAACATGGAATGCACTGATCAAGAACAGATCACAGCTAGTTTTAGGTTGTCAACAACAAAAACATCGACACCGCCAATGATTTTAAAGCAGTTATGGAAATCATACTGAATCACAGGAATGTGACTATTCACATAGCATAGTTATAAATAATGACTAATATACAGTAGATAATAAGCTTTGATGGTGGTGAATTACATGCATTTCAGAAAGTAAGGGACTGAGATTAAGCCAACTCAGTGAGCAGGAATGAGTCAGTTTTGGAGCTAAGTGTGGTTAACTTTCCGCTCCATTCTTGCTATGCCTTAATTATGCTTCTGCTATTTTAATCAAATCCTGTCATGGAAAACACTTACAGGGACACTTAATGGTGAATAATAACTAATACGATGAATGATTGCATCGTTAGACTCTTGGTATTTTTTGAAGAAACAAAGAATTTTGCAGGAAAGAAGAGAGTTATTTTACTGGTTTACGTGTGTTGGTTCCATACAGGAGCAATTCAGAATGAACCCAACTATCCTGTTCTCTCCCCAGATCCTTGGTCTGCTTCAAATTTTCCAGAGGAACAATTTATCGATTACACTGCATTCAACATAAAAGCAAATCTGATGGGAATACATTCTACTGAGAAGTTTGTTCAGTATAACCTACACACCATTCAAAACATAGCTATTCCTAATTGAACAACAGAGTCCTCTTTCCTCTGCGTTACAAATCATTCAGGATTGCATATGAACTCATTACTTGAATACTGCAAAATTCAATGCTGAATTTTCCTTTCCTAATTCTAATGTGATTTGGCCTTCAGTTAGACTACACATTTCTGTGGGGTCTAATTTTTCTGATATGGCCATTTACACCTTCAAAATATATTTATATTCCCCAGGAAAACTAGCACTGTCTGAATTATTAGTGTCAAATATTTTACAGTACATACTAATATAGCAACACGAAACGGGGTCCCATCCAGCTTTTCTCTTCTCCCAGGTTCTGGTGTGATCATTTTACATTTTTTCTCACTCCAAATTAATATACTTCAGCTCCCTGCTGAATGAGGAATTTACTTAGTTAATCTAGTTCCCTTTAAAATGTTTCAACTCTGTCCAAATTTGCTGCACTAAGTAACAGTCTGTTCCCGTCAATACCCTAAGCACGAACAGTTATTCCTTATGCTAATTTGAATTTCTGGCTCCTTTAGCTTATGACCAGTTCCTTTGCTTTTCCCGCCTTCTGCTCCTTTGTGCATAATGAATTCATTAATCAGCAGTATAGTCAGCAACTTTGCACAACACATTCAGTGTTCCACCGCAAGTTTTATGGACTGATTGAAGATTCTAATTGATGTTGATGCTATCAGACACTAGGTATAGACAATCAATACATTAACACAGTATAGCACTCACAATGGCAATATTGTTTTCATTTGGTAAGATGCAGAGACAGAAAATTAAAGTGAGCAAAGGTGATAACCAAATCTAACTGCAATTTTTGCATTACTGTAACAGCTTGGATTATGTATTCTTGGACTTATGATGCAGCCAACTGCAAGAGATTTGTTGTCTGAAAAAGAAACTGACTGAATTATGGTTTAGGAATGGATTTATAATTAATAGCTTTGCTCATAGCATTGAGACAAGAGACAGCACTTCCGGCACTTCTCATTTTTTTTGGCAGGGAGATCAGGTTTCACAACTCAGTAATTGTGTTACACATTTTCAGCCCTTGGTTTATCTGATGATTTTGCTGTGTGAATGTAGCTATTCAGAGAAAAAAAACTGCTTCTTGCAGTTCATTTCTCCAGTTTGGAGGAGGGAGAAATAGACTTTTCTAATACACTTTGAGAGGTTTGTTAGTGCGGTTATACTTTGAGTGAGAAGAAAGTTCACGCAATTGTGTATATATCACTGAATAAGTTAAAGTTTGTCTCCTGCTTAGTATTGTCCACACCTGCAGCTCTGGCAGAATTATAAAACCTTTCCCAGCAGCAGTTATTTTATTCCAGATAATTAACTCAGGCCGTCTCACAAAAATAGGAATTATTCTGGAATAGCTACGGAAGCGGCTGTGACCCAGGAACAATTCTCAAAGCACAGTTAAAAACCGCAGGATAAAAAAATCAAAAAGGTCTTTTTCAGGACCTCTGGATATCTCAAAAGCAATGTCAATGTCTGTTGAATCAATGTCATATTTTTCACCTGAAGTCACTGTTGTAACATAGAAAACAGAGTTACACTGGATATTACTTTAAAAAGAACAAATGGTTATGTAATTTCAAAATTAACTACAAGAATAGCTTTGACCTCTAATCATGTAGGGCAATGTACAGAGTCTGATGTTTCATGGCCCCATAAAAAGCTATAGTTGCACAGTTCAATCTACTGCCATTATGTACAGTTGCATAATGTACCATTATTGCTGTTCTTTTCTTCCTCGAAAGGTACCTTATTTTTGGGGTTGCATGTTTCTAGAGAAGCCAGAGGAGAGTCCAACAGGGTATGAGATGCCAATTTCATTTGTTCAAGCTATGAGTTTTTGTATGATACTAAGTATCATTTTGGATCCGATGATTGGGCTAACCATTGAATGTCTTAGAATATCTCCTAGTTCCTGTGCTCTTCCTGCCAGAAAGGCTATCATCAAGCCTTTTGTGGAAAAGCTTTTGGATGAAACTTTTGGAAAAAAAAGGTTTTATTCACATAAAATTGCACATTTATTTGATCTATATCGCATTATGCGACAACTGCTTTGATCCTAAATTTGCTGGAAAGACAACTAGTTTAATGTGTAAATCATCCCCAATTCATAACAAAGATTGGTTATACAGACAGCAAATCAGCTTTGCTCTAATGTTAACTTTGCAAATGTGGTGGCTCATTGTCAACTGCCCCATGAGCATCTTCATAAATTGCTGCATTTAAAACTTTTGAAACAAATTAAACTCACAAAAAAAGTTACAACTGGTACTTAGCAACCTTTGCAGAGTCTAGTGTATGTTCCTTCAATGCCATTCAACCACGGCAACACATAAAGGGAACAAACTGAAGCTCTAGACCCCCATGCCTGTGGGTACGAAATTGTTCTTAATGGCTTTAAAAACTGCAGTCTATGTTGTTTCAATACTTTACCCTACTTTCTCTTCAAACATTATTTCTCACTCTCTTTGTATTTAATTTGACCAATAATTCACCCTATTTTCTTTTCTGTTGCCCCATTACTTCTTTATCACTAAATTGTATTGAACTGTAATTAGCTTGCACATCAATGAATCTGAAAAAGATTCTCAAGGTAAGGTGAACAAACTAACTAACAGGGCATGCCATTTGAGTACATTCTAGTGAATTCTTGAACGTTATGTGATATTTCAGTTAATTCAATCTGTGTGCCATTTCTGAAAGCTGTTCAGAATATTTTATCAATCATCAGTTCAAGTAGGTATGTTGTTTGTTAAATATATGAACAACACATGGAGACACATCTGTGTGCGGGTAAAATGGCTATAGTTAACGACTGGATTGATACTGAATAGAAAACAGAATTCTTATATGAGTTGAGTAACTCAATCGGTAAATTGCTACATCCATTCATATAAGACATATTTCAATTATGATTATGAGTATGTATATCTATTGTCATTAACACTAGAATATGACTGATTAATAAGAGATCATAGGATCCTTACAGTTGGAAGCAGACCATTCGGTCAATTGAGTCCAGACTGACCCTCTGAAGAGCATCCCACCCAGACACACACCCCTACATTTCCCATGGCTAAACCACCTAGCCTGCACACTTTTAGCATGGCCAATCCACCTAAATTGCACTGACTATGGGATGAAAACAGAACACTTGGAAGAAACCCACACAGACATAGGGTGAATGAGCAAACACCACTCAGACAATCGCCTGAGGCTGGAATCAAATCCAGGTCCCTGGCATTGTGAGGCAGCAGTGCTAACCACTGAGCCACTATGCTGCTCCATGGTGATGCTACTGTGTCTACCGTTTGCATTTTTATTTTGTAACGGCAATGATACTAATCTATGTCTGCCTAGAATATACTTACATATGAAAATTTCCTGAATAAATAATTAATAATGTATGAACAACATACAACTTACCTTGCTGTTTAATGATTCCCCTTCAGTTGTTTCAGTTGTGTCTTTGAAACCTCCTTAATCCCAACAACCTCATGGCTATCAGTGAGATTAAGGAGATTCTGCAGGGTTTCTAACATCATTAGTCTCCGCTATTTTAGGAACACATGTCCACCTTCTCTTTTCTTAAGAGCACCTTTATCACTGGTATACACTTGCATTTTATCCTTATTCAACTACTGACAGATTAAAAGGTGGACCTCAGATATTACCATTTCTTCCGATGGATGGCATATTTTTTTCTCTCAAAATAGTGTTGACAATTTAATGTTATCAATACAAAAACTTCCTCTGTCTTTATCACTGTAACAATAGTTTAAGAGTCTCTCTGACCTTCCCAACTGTTTCTGTCATTTCTCTTTTATGCATGCATTCATAATAAATGCCAACTCACATTGACACCCATTCATTAACATCTTATTAATGATACTGTAACTTGATTTTAATTAATATTTCCGCAATCATGGACACATTTACAGCCATTTTAGTAATAAGCAATTGTGCATGTATTTTCATATTTGGACAAGGGCCACTTTATAAGTAGGTATATACCATAACTTTGAATGTCAGTTAATACTTGCAGACATCTAGTGACTGGTTCAAGTTATGGGCTCTGATATAAGGCAGAAAAATCCTTAGAAAGGTGGGCAGGGTGAGGGCAGGGAATGGGGAAATCTGCATGGGAAACCCAGAAATATAGATTTCTATGAAGAACATTCGATAGATATTTACTTAGTGATTTTATTTTATTTCACAGGTGCTTGAGGGGCAGCATCATTAATGGGCTGATTACCTATCAGCTAGAAATCCCTGTGGTTTAAAGACCTAGCTGTGAAGCAGGTAAGGAGATGGAGAGAGAGTGGTGGGGTTGAAGGGGCAGAGGAGGGATCCTTTCGTAATGGGGACACAACAATGATCATGTTGAGAGAGTGATTGTTGAGAGCAGAAAGAAGTTGGGAAGGAGAAACTGAGAAAGGAAGAGATTGTAGTGTAACGAGGCAAATGGTGGTGAAAGGTATGCAGCAATTGTACAGGGACATCATAGCTGGGACAAGAGAAAACATAGATGGTAGGACATCTGACACTCAGAGGAAGGGAAGATCACAGTGGTGGAGGTCATGTGAAGCTAACAGTCATACAGCTAGAAGCAGATCATTATAATGAGCTATTAAGAATCAATCCTATTCATTCTGGCCCACAAGCAGTGCTGTAAAAGTGCATAAAACAATCTTTTACCTGTCATGCTTCCTGAAGACCAGGAAACACAACTGGAATGGGTTAAAAGTAAAAATTCAGCCAAAATGGAGGCACACAGTCTCCTTAAATGCTGTTACTGCAGTTAGCCTCATGAGAATGTTTGGCTGCCTATTTCCTACCAATGCGTCCATTAAAATTGCAAATGGGCTAGCTTGTAGCCATTTGAGGATAACTTTGAAATTTGTAAAATTTGAACTTCATACCTCCTCTATTCTTTGAGTTAAAGTTACCTTCTTGAATAAAAATAAAACATGTTGTTCATTTTTCCTCAGTAATAACAGGGAAATTTCCTTTCAGTATTGTCTTTATGCACCTGCTGGCTGATTCATCTCGTGGATGATGTCCATATATACGAATTCATTGGCATATTCTTTTGCTTACTGAGTTCCCAGCTGTCAGCTAGATACAGAATATTTGCTAGCTAAATGCCTGCTGTGCTTTTCTCAACAAAAAATAGTCATTTACATTCTCATAGATTTTAATGCCTGCTGAAAAGATCACAGCTTTGTACAAAGACATACCTTACAATAATGTTATTGATCTGACATGGATCTACCACCACAGGGGCACTGGAAAAGTTCAACAGGTATGACTTGTTGAATGAAAAGTGGAACGCAGCATATTCCATCAAAATTAATCTCAGAAAAAATTGTTGCTTTTCTTTTTCATTTTATTCAGACTCTCACACATTCTACTATGTAAATATATATACCATAGCATTTTCAAAGCTTGCTTGCGGGAAAAAGAAAAATAAATAGGTCTCACTCATGTACTTACACAAACAAATTCAGTGATGTTCGCCATCCTGACTCTGCTGGTTTACTCCGGTTCAAAAAGCTGTGGGTTAGTGTGATAGAAAGTGTTTTTCTCCTGTTAATATAACGTATCAACTATTATTTGAGATAAATTACATGCTAGTATGAATCTATCTGCTGGTTGGCTATGAACTTTGCTTTAAAACTTCAGTTCAGCTTTATACGTGAACTGATCTTCATAAACATGTCAACTTCATGGATGTTTTCTCCATCTCGTGCTGAAGCCCTTTGATACTATAATTTTGAGATGATTCCTCATATTATATCAATTTCTAATTGCATTCATTGATGTTAAACAACTTAAATTTGATTCATATTTCAATGGATGACGATATCTTGCAGAACTTTTACCTTTTTTTATTGAGATCATGTTCTGTGCTTCTGTCCATCTTTCCATGACAATTTCAAGTCGGTCAATTTGGTTGCAGAAAACTACAGGTTTATAATAAGTCAAGATAATAATATACTTTACAGTTGAAGAACTTGCTGTTTACTCCCATGCACAGAGATTGGGTGCTTTGGTAAGATATTTGAGGCAATGTACTCCTGAGACTATCTGGCAACAAAACTGGATGCACTTGGGAAAGAAGCATCAGAAGAAAGCAATTACTGAGAATAGATGTGAAATCATTTCAACATTTGCCACTTCTAATTGCAATTAATGAATGTACATTAGATTTTTTTTTCAGACTAGCCTATGTGTGCATTCATCATGTTTTCCTGTCTTATGTTACATCTCAAAGCAGATATGTGAATTACCTTTAAGGAACATTATCATGATGCTATCACCATATTATGGCATGTGAATTGAAGGCATAAACTCCCAGTCTCCATCTTGCTGTACTGTGTCCTCTTGCAGCATGATATGCTGACAGAAGCATGTTACAATGCATCTAAATTGCTAAGCTCGAGCTTAAATATGCAGTTGCCTGTAACTGTAATGTACATATGGAGATGACAGATGCTGTAATAACAGTTCACTGCATTCTTCAATACTACATGAGCCACCTATCATCACTTTGATTTGGGAGCTGACATAAATATCACAGCATAATAGTGGCTGATCATCAGAACATCTCGCATCGCATATGGTACACTGTTCAAACCCAGTATCGAATACAGAATATCTAAGAATCCCTTTAGTTTATCTAAGTTCTCTCTGCTTCCTGTCTTATCTGTCATCTATTCGGTGTATGTATTGTTGATTTCTTCTCTAAACCTTCACTTACCTGTATTGGTCAGTGTGAGACAACAGTGATTTTATTTTCACATGATTGTTTGTGCCTGTTAAGAGCTGCACCACTTCACCAGTTTTCATACTACAGCTATAATGTTGCCCCAGAAATAAAATTCATTTAAGGAAGAAAAGTCAAATAACCACAATCAACGCTGAGAAATTTTTTTTTTAAAGTTACACATGTAGACGTGTTATCCATGATGCAGCAAAAATGAATGAGAAAGTAAACATTTTCATGCTAGGTTTTGAACAACTGTAAATGTGTGTTGAATTATTACATAATATTGGAGCTGATTGCAAAAAAAGCAAAATCAGCTGAAACAGTTGAATTATAGGCCCAGGATGAAGGCCCTTAGTACAGAAAATCTTTGCAATATCTACATAACATTAAAGAAAATGTTCCTTATGCTAAAATAAACACTGCTGCCACCTTCATTAGCCAAATTGGGATGTGTATCTACTTGTTGGGGGTGGAGGGAAGGGGGGGGGGATGTTGGTGGGGGTGGGGAAGGGAGGCTGTATTGAATGAATAGTTATAATATTATACATTTTATGAAGGAAGTTAGTTTGTCATTAAAATTGACGAAAGGAATCTTACAAAATGCTTCCCAGAAGTCATATGACTGTCCCTTGTGGATTCAGCTGGTACTGGGACCAGAATGAACAAAACTCAAGAGGAAATCAGAAGAGACCTTTTGAAATTCAATGAACATTTCCACTGGTAAATGAAATTCTTTTGTAATAGTTGCCCTGGAGGTGTGAGTAGCTCTTTCTATTTCACCAACAACCTGATAAGGTGTGATCCATGCAAACTAACAGTTGGGACTTTTAAAACATTCATTACTTTGACGAGAAGATGCCCTTGACTTAGACCATCTCTACTACCTAATATAGAAACATGATTCAATTCTGCTAGCAGCCATTTTAGCTTTTGTATAAAAGTCCTGTCATGAGCAGGTATTTTGTGCAGATACCATGGGAAACATCTTTAAGTAGTCTTTGATTCTTGACAGGGAGATAGGAAGAGGATATCCAGGGCTGCTTTACTGTATTTGGCTCCTTAAAACAACAATTTACAGTGCTATAAGAGCAAATAAAATTAGTTTTCGCTCATTCCCAGGATTTGTTCTGCTCAGCCTATCTCTGAGAGTAAGCTTCACTTCTTTGAATTCAGAAGCCATTGCAATTGCTGAATTCTGACTTCAAATTTTCAACCCTTTCACTCTGAAAAGAAAATCTTCAAGTCGGCCTGCAACAAGAGTAAGATTGATCTCATTTTCATCTTCATAAGTAACTTTTTTCCTTCCTACTTTAAACTGATGTATCAGTACATTAGGTAACAGCCTTCATTTCCTACTTAAATAACTTTTGGTAGTGGTGTAATAAAATAACCCTTCATCCGGTTTAAAGAGAAAGCTGTACTGCTGGTCAGTCTAAAAACAAGGTGTAAGCCATTCAGGACTGAGATGAGGAAACATTTCTTCACTCAGAGAGTTGTGAAACTGTGGAATTTTCTCCCAAATGAAGCTGTTGGGGTAAGTTCATTAGATAAATTCAAGAGGGAGCTGGCCATGACCCTTGTGGCTAAAGGGGCCAAGGGATATGGAGAGAAAGCGGGAATGGGATACTAAAATTGCACGATCATATTGAATGGTGGTGCAGGCTCAAAGGGCTGAATGGCCTACTCATGCACCTATTTTCTATGTTTAAAATGTTTGAGAACTGAAAAGTGGCCTACATGTGAATAGATACAAATTAGTTGTTGATTGAACTCTCTGAGGATATGCTTGACATGGTCATTACTACATGGTTTAACTCTGCAGTGGAAAAGGATGAAAGTGTGGCAGTTTTTGCTTTGTAAGATTTAATTCTTTAAATCATTTGTGGACTCTTAGTCCAGACTAGCTGTAGACAGTGCCGAGTATGAACATGTTGTTCACAAAATTTATTAAATTGATTACAATATTTTCTAAATATTATTTTTGACAAAAGCAATCAGCATACTTTGGAATATGAGTTCTCAATGGCTAACTGTAGTGCTTTGCCACTTTCTGCTTTTTGTTAATTGTAGGTAACTGACACCATCAATGTGCATGAGTAGTAACGTTCCTGAGCTCTCTTTGAGTGAAGCAGTGTTGGTTTCTTAAAAGCGATGGTCATCTCCTGATGTCGTTTCCTGTTATCCCCTGATTGGGTCTCTTTGATATAGTTATCGCTCTCCACAGAGGTTAATGGTTTCCTTCTCAGTTAATGGGTTACTTTAACTGTACTTCTGACGTTTATTTATTGAGATAAGAATACATGTATTGTCAAATCTATAATGATTAATATGTTTGAGCTTGTTATCCCAAACCTTTAACTGGCATATTGGTGTGTCCCACAAAATTTCCATCTGAGACTGAGACTTTCTTATCAGTAAGTTGCCTGTGCGTGTTTCATAGTGACTCTTAGTGCTTGGATTGAAATTAATCAAAAAAACATAAATGGCATGCAGTCAGAACATAATTGTCTCTGAACAGCCACTTTATTTGTAACAATCGTACAGAATTGTATGACACACAGTCTTAACTCAAATCAAAGCACTTTATGCTGAAAATTTATATTAAAAATAGAATCAGTGCATAATTATAATTAGTGTTTTTAAACTAAATTCACAAGATAAAACTTAAAAATACAACATGACACATTCAATAAAAACAAAACATGCAGGTGCTGGAAATCTGAAACAACCACAGAGAATGCTGAACCAAAAATAGAAGTTGCTGGAAGAGCTCAGCAGGTCTGGCAGTATCTGTGGAGAGAAATCAGAGTCCATGTTTTGGGTTGAATGACCCTTCCTCAGAACGGGGAATGCTGGAAATATTCAGTAAGCCTGGCACCATCTGTGCAGAAAGAAGCAGAATTAATGTTTCAAATCTGGTATGATTTCTTCAGAACTGAAAGTGATGGATTTTTTAAATATATTTTTTGACAGAGAGGGTTACCCGGGTTCAATTCCACCCTTGGGTGACTGTCTCTGTGGAGTTTGCACATTCTCCCCATGTCTGCGTGGGTTTCCTCCGGTAGCTCCAGTTTCCTCCCATAGTCCAAAGATGTGCAGGTTAGGTGGATTGGCCATGCTAAATTGCCCCTAGTGTTCAGAGATGTGTAGATTAGGTGGGGTATAGGGGGATGTGTCTGGGATGCTCTGAGGATTGGTCTGGACTGTTTGAGCTGAAGGGGCTGTTTCCACACTCTAGGGATTCTATGAGGGAGAAGGAACAAGAGAGCAGATGGTGTTGTGGCCCAGTGAAAAAGTCAAAGGTAGCAAGAACTGCAGATGCTGGAGTCAGAGATAGCACAGTGTGGAGCTGGAGGAACACAGCAGGCCAGGCAGCATCAGAGGAGCAGGAAAGTTGACGTTTTGGGTCGGGACCCTTCTTACAAAAAAAGGTTCTCAACCAGAAACGCCAGCTTTCCTGTTCCTCTGATGCTGACTGGCTGTGTTCCTCCAGCTCCACACTGTGTTATCTCAAAAGTCAAAGGTGTTGTTAATGGTGGGAAGAAATAAAAAGAGATGTAAAGTGGATGTAAAGTAAGGTGTGAAAGGGAAAGAATGAGTATCGTCTACAATGAGCCTCTCCAAACTCCTCGAATGCTAATCAAAGAAAAGACTCATTTACCCACATCACAAACGGGGTCTTTGGACACTCACATGAATGTGCAAATTTGGCTGGTGCAGAGCATTGTCTCCCAGTGCTAGATATGGAACAAGTTTGTGAAATGTATAGCTCAGGTATCACATTTAATTGCCTTTGTCTGATTTTATTTGCTCAGCTCACATGACAAGTAAGCAATTAGTGCACACACTATGACGGTCATGATTGCGTGATGCCATAATTCTTAATGTTCACTCTTTGGCAATGAATGAGCTGCCAATGAAGTACAAATTGAAACCAGATGGAAGGCATTATGGAAAAAGTGGAGACGTGATTAATGGAATTGCTCACACAAGTTACGAGATTTCCAAAGATTTTACTCCACCCTGAAGAAAAGAAAGCAGTAATGTATGGTCAGTTCTCCCATTGACCTTCTCTCGCATTGACTTCAAAGTAAAAATTCCATCCAAAGCAGAAAAGTAAACCTGCTGATGTAGTCAAAAAAGAAACATTCAGTACTCATTAGATATAGTAAGAACTGCCGATGCTGGAGTCTGAGATAATACAGTGTAGAGCTGGAGGAACACAGCGGCCAGGCAGCATCAGAGGAGCAGGAAAGCTGACGTTTCAGGCCGGGACCCTTTTACAGAAAACATCAACTTTCCTGCTCCTCTGATGCTGCCTGACCTGCTGTGCTCCTCCAACTCCACACTGTGCTATTTCAGTACTCATTAAGATATTTTCCCTCCATTGCACCGCACTCCCAACATCCCTTTAAACTGAATTTTGCTTTTAATTCGTAGCCTGTTGCCTGACTAGATACTCTAGCCTACAGCTCAATGACGGTAACTGGAAGAGAAGCTTCAGGACCTGAATATGACTGCTTTCCAGTAATTTATGCTGCCCACTTTGCACACAGTGTCCGCCATTTTGTTTCTATGCAGTTGACTTTTGATCCGACATTGCTATATTCTAACTGTGCCTCAATGATTTTCAGGCTCTGCCTGTGAAGCATGAACTTCTTTCTTTTGTGTTGCTGATCCTGTAGTCCCTATAACATTTCAGCCTGCGCCTGTTTCCACTCAGGCCCTTTATGTAAATATTAAAGTCAAAACCTTATTGCCAGATCCTATGACTTTGCAATTCTTGTGCTATTGGTGGTCCTACAATCTCCCTGTGCAGAGGTTAGAGTTACAGTGATCTGTATGGACCACCTCTTCCACAGTTACCATTCCTCCTCGGTTTGTTATAAGATCTCACCCCATGAGCTACAATTGCCCCCAGTTACTGTCATCAGTATAATGAAACCCATCCCCAGACTTCAGTTGCCTTCTTTCGAAAAGATTCCATGGGCTTTTTTTTTTATAAGCTCTCTGAACATTATTGACCAAATCCCCCTCAATCTGATCTTGGCCCACCTCCTGGACTGACTTGGCAGGACACCTCAAGCTGAGCATGAACAAAAGCAAAAATGGCTAGAAAAACTCAGCAGATCAGGCAACACCTGTGGAGAGAAAGCAGAGTTAATAAACAAGGAACAAAAAAACAAAAGAAAAGCACAGCACAAGAACAGACCCTTCGGCCCTCCAAACCTGTGCCGATCATAATGCTTTAACTAAACTAGAAAACAAACCTTCTGCCCTTATTTGGTCCGTATCCCTCTATTCTCTCTCTAATCATGTAACCATCCAGATGCCTCTTAAATGTCACCAATGCCTGCTTCCACCACCTCTTCTGGCAGTGCATTCCAGGCTCCTACCACTCTCTGCGTGAAAAACTATCTTCGCACATCTCTCTTAAACTTTTGCCCCTCTCACCTTGAAGCTGTGCCCCCTTGTAATTGAAACTTCACCCCGGGAAATAAAGCCTCTGACTATCCACCCTATCTATGTCTGTCATAATTTTGTAGACCTCTATCAGGTCTCCTCTCAGCCGCCATCTTTCCAGTGAAAACAATTCTAGTCTTTTTAACCTTTCCTCATAGCCAATGCCCTTGAGGCCGGGAAAGATCCTCGTGAACCTTCTCTGCACTCTCTCCAAAGCTTCCACGTCCTTCTGGTAGTGTGATGACCAAAACTGCACACAATATTCCAAATGCGGCCTAACAAGGGTTTTATAAAGCTGTAACATGGTTTGCCAACTCTTGTACTCCATGCCCCAGCCAATGAAGGCAAGTATGACATATGCCTTCTTAATCACCTTGGCTACCTGTGTTGCCACTTTTAGGGAACTGTGGACCTGTGGACCTCATCCGACTGTACATTCATTGAATCCTACAGTGTGGAAACAGACCCTTCATCCCAACAAGTCCACACCGACCCTCAGAGCATCTCACCCAGACTGATCCCCTGATAACCCACCTAATCTATACATCTCTGAACACTATAGGCAATTTAGCATGGCTAATCCACCCAGCCTGTACATCTTTGGACTGTGGGAGGAAACCGGAGCACCCAAAGGAAACCCACGCAGACATGAGGAGGGAGAGTCTAGGCCCGAAACGTCATCTTTCCTGCTCCTCTGGTGCTGCTTGTCCTGTTGTGTTCATCCAGCTCTACACCTTGTTATCTCAGACATGAGGAGAATGTGCAAGCTCCACCCAGACAGTCGCTCAAGGGTAGAATTGAACACGGGTCCCTGGTGCTGTGAGGCAGCAGTGCTGACCACTGAGCCTCTGTGCTATCCTCTAAGGGTTCTACTACTTACCATGTAATTCGCACCTAAATTTGATCCTCCAAAATGCATCACCTCTCATTTGTCTGGATTAAACTCCATCGGCCATTTTTGTGCCCAAGTCGCCAATCTATCCATATCCTGTTGTATCCTTTCACAATTGTCGGCACTATCAGCAACTCCACCAATCTTCGTGTTACCTGCAAACTTGCTAATCAGATCACCCACATTTTCCTCCAGATTATTCGTATATACTACAAACAACAGAGGACCTAAGGCTGATCCTGTGGGACACCACTGGTTACCGGTCTCCATTCTGAAAAACACCCTTTCACCATTACCCACTGTCTCCTATGACCAAGTCAGTTTTGCATCCACCTAGTCAGCCCACCCTGAATCCCATGTGATTTTAGTTTTTCTACCAATCTGCCATGCATACAAGCTGCATCCACAGCCCCTCCCTCATCAATTTTCTTTGTCACCTCTTCAAAAGATTCAGTCAGGTTGGTCAGACATGACCTTCCCCATGCAAAACCATGCTGACTAGCACTAACCAGTCCATTTTCTTCCAAATTTGCATATATCTTGTCTCTCAATATCTTCTCAAAGAGCTTCCCCACCACAAATATCAGGCTCACTGGCCTAAAATTTCCTAGTTTATACCTGCTTCATTCCTTAAACAAGTGAACAACATTGGCTAATCTTCAGTCCTCAGGAACCTCACCCTTGGTTGAAGAGGATGTGAAGATTTCTGCTAATGCCCCAGCTATTTCTTCCCTTGCCTCTCACAGTAACCTGAGATGGATCCCATCTGGCCCTCAGGACTTGTTTACCTTAATGCAATTTAAGATATGCGAAACTTCCTCCTTCAATATATTGATATTCTCTAAAGTATTCACACACTCATCCTTGAACTCAACATCCGTCATGTCCATTTTCTTGGTGAATACTGATATAAAGTATTCTTAAAGGATCCACTTCGTCCTTGAGTGGGGCCTATTCTTTTCCTTGCTACACTCTTTATTCCGATATATGCATAGAAAGCCTTGGGGTTTTCCTTGACCTTGTTTGCTAAAGACATTTCATGGCCCCTTTTAGCCTACCTAATTCCAGTTTAAGTTGTTTCCTAATTTCTCTAAACTCCTCAAGGGCTTCGTCAATTTGTAGCTGCCTAGACCTATTGTATACTTCCTTTTTCCTTTTGACTAAGCTTACAATTTCCCTTGTCCTCCATGATTCCTGAACCCTGCTGTTCCTATCCTTCAGTTTTGCAAAGACATGCATGCCCTGCACTTTAATCAACTGGTCTTTAAAAACCTCCCACATGCTAGATGTAGATTTGACCTCAAATAACTGCTCCCAATCCACATTCCACAGTTCCTGCCTAATATGGATGTAATTGGCCCTTGCCCAATTAAGCACCCTCACCTGAGGGCCACTCTTGTCCTTGTCCATGACAATTCAAAATCTTATCGAGTTACGGTCACTAAGCCCAAAATGCTCTTCTATTGAAACATTGATCACCTGTCCTGGGTCATTCCCTAATACCAACTCTAATATGGCCTCCTCTCTCGCTGGATTGTCAACATACTGTCTAAAAAAGCCCTAACAAATCATTCTGCATTCTAGCCCCTTGCTCTACGGGAGTCCCCGTCAATAAGAGGAAAGTTAAATTCACCCACCAATACTACCCTGCTTTTTTCACACCTTTCCAGTATCTCACTAGATATCTGCTCCTCTGTCTTCCGAGAGCTATTGGGGGGGTCTATAGAAAGCTCCCAAAATTGTGATTTCACCCTTCCTATTCCGGAGCATTTGGGTCCAATGATCCTTCTTAAGTTCTGTTTCTGTTCCTAATTTCCAGCATCTGCAGTTCATTGTTTTTTTTTGTTCCAACTGAACAAGGCTGAACCCAAGGTTGATTTCCCCACAAAATCCCAACTGACCTAACTGTAATTCCTGAGCTGTTGTACTTTGACTTGCAGGAGTGGAGATGGCCCAATCACTGGATTGCATAGGCATAGAACCCAGACTCTGGTAGACCCATATCTGACTGACCATGTCCAGTTCCCTGAACTGGAATTGTTACCCTTGACTAATTTCCATAACCTTACTAAGGACTGCTTTCCTTTTACTTTCACACATGGACATTTTCTTGAAGCGAAATCAAGGGGTGGCACTGCTGCCTCACAGCACCAGGGACCCGAGTTTGATTCCAGCCTCAGGCAACTGTCCGTGTAGAGTTTGCATGTTCTTCCCGTGTCTGTGTGTGTTTCCTCCCATAGTGCAAAGATGTGCAGGTTAGGTGGATTGGCCATGTTAAATTGCCCATAATGTCCAAGGATGTGCAGGCTAGGTGGGTTAGTCATGGGGGTAGGATAGGATAGTGTAGGGTGGGTCTGGGTGGAATGTTCTTCGGAGGGTCAGTGTGGACTCGATGGTTGAATGGCTTGCTTCCATTATGTAGGAGGTTCTATGATTCTGTCTGTTTGCCATGTGAAGTCCTGGCACATGATGCAGATGTGACGTTGGTGTAGCACAGTGCCATACTATAACATGTCCACCCTATTGACTGTTCAGTATTAACCATCATGACAACTTGCCCGCATTTCCCTGTGCACTAAAAAGGAGCACAAGTCCAAGAAGCTGTTTGCCTGTAACTGAACACTTAAAAGCCTGTGTGCTAAAAAGCAATGTGACTGACACGTAGACTGGCAGTCTGAAAGGCAGTGCTGAAGTCAGTAAGTATGCACGAAGAAAGAAATGTGCAACATGCACAACCTGCACTGTTCGAGTAAGTGCAAAGTGTGTGAGCATGAAGAAAGCTAGCTAAGAGCCATAAGATGCATCCTGTGCGGATTCATGAGATATCTGTGTGCGTCTGTGTGCAAGTCCGAGGTGTTCCTGAGCTCCATAGTAAAATGCTGAATGGCTGAAGTCATATGAGATTTCGTTCGAGAGCAGACATAATGATGCAGTGGGGCTGGTGGTTGGCAATGTTAACTTGAATGAACAAAAGACGAAGGAGGATGATATCCATGGTGCATGCAAGGATATTGACCTTCCAACTGTTTCTTCACTATAAGCGATTGGTGAACTACAGCCCCCAGGTATCTGCTCTGATTTACATGTTGGGAAGTTACTGTCTGGTCTCTTGGGGAAGGAGAAAAAAATTGGAAGTAGTACTAAATAATTTGAATTGAGCAGTAATGAGATGAAAATGCAAGTCTAAAAGATTTAAGGGGAAAATCAATATACCTTTTCTTGAAATCGAATTTCTGAAGTTTCCGCCATGTTTTCTCGGAGTACAAGGAAAGCAAAATCCTGCAGCAATTGTATAGGGTTTTAATGAAACCATGCCTGAAATATTGTGTGCATTTTTGGTCTTCACATTTAATGAACAATACACTTGCATTAGAGGCAGTATAAGGAAGCTTCACTAGATTGCACTAGATTGCTGGGATGATTGTCTTACAATAAAAGGCTGAATAAGTTAGTTTATATATTTTCTGTGAGTCAGTCAAGTGTTGATTTTAGGGGTTCATGATTATGGTTTCCTAATCCACGTAGGTGACAATTTGTAGCAATTTTCCGAGTTTACTGAGTTTGTTAAGAAGCAGCAGTTTAGATATGGTACGTTAGTTAATTAGACAAAGGAAAGCATAGAATCATGAGTTTCACTGATACCAGAGGACAAACAGGCTGTTGGTGTCAAATGTGTTAGCTTTATTAGATTTGTGAAGGTATCATCCTGCTCTGCAGCCAAGATGTTCGCAAAGTGTTCCCTGTGTCTTCCTCCTCCTCTTCTGGTCCAGCTTCCATCGAAGAGGACTACTACTCACAAGAATTGCCTGACGAGGACTGCTGTGTGTCGCATAGCACTCGTTGCTGTAACCTATTTCCAGGGACTGTAGCTTACGCTGTGTCAATCAATTGTCTGAATCTTATTGGCCAAAGTTCCTGGGGCAGCTATTCTTGAGCTTGGATGACCATTGGTCCCTTGTGCACCTCCATTTGAAGGTTATGTTTCGTTCCTTCTAAGAACAAAAGTAGTCTTACCTTCAAAAGCACTGCACTTAATAGCATGGCATCTGATAATAAATTTCTTGTTTACACTGGTACAAGGGTAGTTACTACGGCAACACAGATTGATGAGGTTTCATGCTACGCAGAAAATACTGAATGTGGAATACTAAGAGTACCTCAGTTCTTATATAGGATCCCAATTTCAAAGACAAAGCATTGTGGGATAAGGATGCCGGTAGCATCCAGTTAATTTCAGAGTGATTGAGCTCTGTGACAGCGAGTGAAGAAACCAGCCATGCAGCCTGGTCCAGTCCACAAGTTGGGTGCATGTCCTTGAGCATGAAGTGGATTGGAAATGTAAGGTGACGGTCTATAGAGGCTGGCACAAGTCGGATGCCAATGTCTGTGGATGTGGGGTGCATGTGGCACAGGCCCATGAAGCATGACCAAGATGCTTGATGTCCAACATAGAGGACTTTTGGGGTGAGTGGTGAGTTGAAGTTGCCAGGCACCCACTCTGGTTTCCATGTCGAGCTTTGCCAAGCTAGATAACATTGCAACCTATGACAAGTTGGGCAGTTAGCTAGCCTTTTACAAGCAAAAATCTGTGTCAATTGGGAACTCGCCACTGCCCATTCAGAATCTCTCTATGCTGCTTGAGAAAAGTATACAACATGTGGTAAGATCATATTAATGTTGAGGTGGGCCTTGCTGAATATTTAACCTCATTTACCACACATCTTGCCATAGCTCATGTTACTCAGAGCCTGATAAGATTCCGCCCAACTGTGTTCCTGTGAAATCTGCACTAGACATAATTCAACTAAGCCTGCACTTTTTCTTACACTGCTCTCATAGGCAGAAATTTCTAATGGTAAGGAAATGTGGGTACAGGTTCATAATAGCGAGGTTGGTAAAAATGAATCATGAATTTCAGTGTAACCATAGTTATGGAAATTCCATTCTGATAATTTTGGAGCTAAATTTTACTGTTTGTGAAAATATGTGAAGGAATCACGATGTGCAATTAGCTTGCGCCTATTGACTGCAATGGAAGCTGAACCCTAACTCAGTGATAACAAGGTGCAGAGCTGGATGAACTCAGCAGGCCAAGCAGCATCATAGGAGCAGAAAGGCTGACGTTTCGGGCCTAGGCCCGAAACGTCAGC
>NC_063345.1:51738867-51751140 GCF_021869965.1 Rhincodon typus
GTTCATCCAGCTCTGCACCTTGTTGTCTCGGATTCTCCAGCATCTGCAGTTCCTTATATCCCTAACTCAGTGTTGCCTGCTCCATAAATGATTGCAGTGTTTAGCCAGATCTAACCATGTTGCTGATTGACTGATGCACGTGTATGGACACATATCATGAGAAGCTAGTGTCGGTTAAGACTAGTAGTATTGGCCATATTTTCTTACAGAGAATATGCGTTATGACTGAAGCAGGCCTTTTGTAAACGAAATCAGATCTAGGAAATATTGAACAATGGCACAATATTGTAGAGAGTGGGACCTAAGATTTCTGGACACTTGCACTAATCATCTTGATAGAAAAGCCACAAAGGAGGAGCAACAGTGTGTGTTCACAAGGGGCCAGGAAGCTTCTCCATGAATGTCAGAGGACAATAGGGACAGGGACCGTTTAAAGTCAATGCCAGGGATCAAGCTACGAGGACCTGGTTGCAGTGATCAAAGTGCTATAGTCTACCAATTGCACTAGTAGCCTCAGGCACATCTGCATTGTCTCTACTAACAAGCAGCATTTGGCATACCACTCCCTGTAGCCTTCGACATCTTGAATCGACTGGAGAAAGCTCAAGAAAAAAAAACACTTGTAGAGTCAAAGCAACAGTCAGAGGAAATCAACCAGAAACTAATCTGAAAGTACTTGATGATCCCTTTAAAAAATGCTCCTTCCTGCTGTTGAACATCTGTTCAGCTGCATGAAGTTAAGTGAGCATGTTAACTGGAACATTGCACTCCAAAATTGCACGGCTTGTTGTTAATTCAACGTTTCAGTTGATTGATGTCATGATATGCCTATTCTCCACACTGCCATGACCATTTATATTGTGTTAATGTCCTGTCTAATATGGCATCCAGTGAGACTCATCCCACGTACTGTGGATGACAATGTTGAGCACCAAACAGCACCAGTAGTGCCCAAACAGCAGGTATTACTGTACTGTACTGAATTTCATCCTGATTTTGTTTTCTGTTTAGCTGTTTAGCTCTGGAGGCTAAATCAAAGTTCTATTATAAAATATAGCAATTGTTAACTTGATGAAAAATCATACGTAATGCTGACATTTCAAATGTTGAGTTATAATTGTGTAATATAATTAGATAACTCTTTAAAGGAGACATGATGGATGAAATGGCCTCCTTTTGGGATGTACAATTCAACATATTTGGAAAATTAACAAAAAATAAATTTCAGAATTTATTTTATATGATTAATTCTCAATGTAACTTTAATCCCTATGATATTATGCAAACATATGAATAAAATCCTCTTCATTGGAATATAACTTCTACTGATTTGTAGAGTTTTTTTCATTCATCTTGAAGGCATAATATCAATTTCAAAGTCATAGAGTCATACAGTATGGAAACAGACCCTTAGGTCCAACTAATCCATGATGAACATAATCCCAAACTAAACTAGTTCCACTTGCCTGGTCCTGGCCCATTTGCCTCCAAACTTTTCCTATTCAAATATCTAATCAAATGTTTTTTAAACATTGTAATTGTACCCGCATCCATCACATCATGAGGAAGTTCATTCCATATACGAACCACCTTCTGTGTAAAAAATTTGCCTCTTATGTCTTTTTTAAATCTCTTCTTCTCTCATCTTAAAAATATGCCCCCTAGTCTTGAAATTCCCAATCTTAGGGAAAAGACAAGGCAGGATATTTAATTTTTTAAAAGGTAGTTCTCAGTACATCAAAACTTTTTTTTGGACACGCTTCAAATTATAACTATTTGAAAACTAATGAATAAATAGATTTTCAATCATAACTGAGTTCATTCTTGGTAGAAAATGTAAATTAATATCTCAGAACGATATTAATCTTTTATTTATGGTACAGGTTGAGTTATTCCATCTATTACTCTGGAAGAATTTTCTCCAAAAATCTTGCATTGAGCAATAATTTAATAGTGTTGTTTGATGTGTACATTAAATTCGACACATATATGCGCGCGCGCGTGCGCACACACACACTCACACTCACACAAAGCAATGAATATTCAATATGAAGAAGGTATTAACCTCATCTTCAGTTTCTCTGTCTGTGTATTGGAGTCAATTTAGTGCACCCAGTCATATGTGCATGCAATGCATAGCAACCCTGGTGAACAGAACAGACTATCTATGCAGAGATAGTAGGAACTGCCGATGCTGGAGAATCTGAGATAACAAGGTGTAGAGCTGGATGAACACAGCAGACCAAGCAGCATCAGAGCTCCTCTGATGCTGCTTGGCCTGCTGTGTTCATCCAGCTCTGCACCTTGTTATCTCAGACTACCTATGCACCTCTGATATTATGCCAACATAAATAGTGTTATGAACACAATTAAAGATATTCAAGAATTCACCCTCTATGGTAGATGTTATGTGAGCTAACAAATAGGGTAACTGTCAGATCATATTACACTGGCAGTGGTGTTTGGCCCAAGAAACCATGCCAAAGTGGCACATCATGATAGCAGTAAGTGGACACTAAAAGCTAGTTGTGATCACTGGTTAGTTGCAGCTAGTTGTTACTAAAAGCTGAAAAGGTGACAGTAGCAGAGGCAGTTCAACAGTTATTGGTCATTACCATTCTGAATTTAGAACTAAAGTTAGCACCCAAAACTAAAATGTTACAAATCTGTACTGAAATACATTAACCAAAATCTGGAAAAGAAACTTGTATTTTTTTGAACAAAAAAAGGTGGCCAACAGCTGATCCAATTTGCGAAAAAAAAAGGGCTTTTAAATTATGAGGAAGGAGAGCTCCTATAAACTAAAATGTTGATCGAACAAAATACAAATTTTCTGACTTTAAAAAAAAAAGTTTAATGCATAATAAAAGACTTATCTGTGTCTAGACATCAGGTGAGTCTATTATTTTGCCTCCGGGAAATGTACAAACATTGCTGTCACAGCTCTCTTTTATGGCATGTCCACCACCTACTGGTAAAAATCTGCAATTTTTAAAGCAACAACCAGAGAAAAAGGGAAGAGATTTCAACAGCAATAAAAAGAAATACAGAAAATGTGTTACATTGCAATTCAGATTTGCGTATGAACATTTTTAATAGGCAGGAAGAACATAATAAAGATGGAAAGCAAAAATCTAAACATGGATAGAATACTATTTATATCTTTTTAGAGGGTTAGTTATTTAAATAAATAATTAACGTTTACTTTCTGGCTCAACAGATAGATGTTCAAGAAATTTAGGCAGTTATTGCCCTTATTGGGTGGGAAAGTGAAAGATTAAGAAAGGTCAAATTCTCTGCTATTTCTATGATGACTACAATGATCGTGATAACATTTTATAGATTTTAGATGATCAACTTAAGGTTTGACTCAACTGCAGGCTTCCTTCTAAAGAAGGATCACTGGATCCGAAACGTTAACTCTGTTTTTTCCTTCACAGATGCTGCCAGATCTGCTGAGCTTTTCCAGCAACTTTGTTTTTGTTCCAATCATAAGCTGATATTTGCGCAGAAGTACAGAATATGATTTTGCCAAAGTTGACTTAGCTGAAATGCTTTTGGGACTGGTATTGTTTCTACATATATTGAATCCTTCACTTCTGGACAAACCCAAGGATTAGACCATAGGCATTGTTTTTGGAAAAAGATGCAAGTTCAAAGCAATTATAGCCACTCAGCCCCACCTTTCATTGCTTGATGATACGATAATTATTGCAGCCATCGGCAGGTTCAACAAAGCATCCAGACCTCATGGATTATCTCACCCACAAATGTAACATGTTGTGATATATGGAAGGTAGGTTGTACTAGAAGACATTGGGCTAAAACTTGCAAGGAATCTAAATGCTCAGAAAAGCACAAGTGCAACAAAATGTTCTATAGCTGCATGTAAAGAAGAGGCAAGCAAGGAACAACATTGAAAAGTATTCAGGATTCTATCATTTGCATGTAAGCATGTCAATAAAATACAAAAGGTATCTGCAACAGCTTACCTTGCGCTGTATTCACAGCTTAAAATCACAGTCAGGCAATACATGGCCAAAGCTCTGATGAAGAGTGTACAGGCAGCAATAAAATCTAAAATCTAATCTAAAATCTAAATCTAGACTCAAAATCTAAGCTTTCTTTTTCTCCATGGATGCTGCCTGACCCATGGTGATCTCCATCATTTTTTTGTTTTCAGTCAATGACTACAATGTCGACTTATTAAGGTCCAACCATATGATTTAGAAACATATTACAAACCAAATGACTACTTCGGATGCTCTTAACTATCTTCCAACCCCTCTAAGAACAAAAATACATTTCTATGTATTCCTCCTCTTGCCTACCTTTGCCAATTTTATTTTTAAATCTACATGAAGATTAAAGTCATAATTAATGAACTGACTTTTCTACATGTCTTGATTATATCCAAGATAATTCTCTGACTTACAGGCAGCCTTTAGGCAACTCCCATTAATGTCATCTTCCCATTGTTATATCTTACCTCCACCCATATATATTCTACCTCAACCAATCCAAAATCATTTTGTTAGTGTACTTATTCCATCTTGTACTAACCAAGCTATCCCCTGCCCTTCCCTTCCTGCCTGTTCCTTTGAAAAGTCACATGTTCTTTAGATTTTAGTTCCCAGTTTTCATCATCTTGTAACCCTGGAATGTGACATTAGGACAGAATTTAACAGGGAAATTATACAGTTAGATTTCCGTTATCCTACCCACTTCATCAAATAATAAAACAAGCAAAAAATTTCAATTTAGTCAGCTTTAAATTCACTCTAATAATTACTCTTAAGTAATTGTCATTGAATGGTTCTCTCTGCAGTGATGGATGCAATATTTTTCAAGACTTTTATTTGTTCCTTAATGATTCCATTTGTTCTGTGTATATTCATCAAGTGCAGACAATCGTTGGTCAAATTTGTCTTTGCACGATAATACAACTGAAGCAACTCTTCATCAGAATATGTCTTGATCCACCTAATTTTGCAATTCTGCCTTTCTACTTGTAACTTTTGACATTATTGCTGGACTGTGTGTATATACACAGCATTTTGCTGCATTATATTTTTGCTTTTTATGAATTACCAGGGCTATCAGAATGAGATAGAAATTTATCTAAAGTTCATATAGGGAAATATTATGAAAATCAAATTGAATTTAAACATTCTCTGAACTTAGTTAAACTCCAAACCGATTCACACATTCGTTACAGAAATAGGAGAGCAACTAAACATTGTCATACTTCTGCTATCTATAATTTGAGGCATTCAAGCAATATGAAAGATTGCTCTGTGTCTAAGTAGTATCAGGATTGTAATAGGTAAATGGCCAAATTATAGACCCTGTTGTAATTTATACACAATAGGATAGGGACAGTTGATGGCTTCTCGGAGATTAGGGAACAAGTAAAAGGAGGCTAATGCAGAAAGATGATGCTTGTCCTCATTGACTTATTTCCCGTAATTTCTCCTGTGTAACCTGCCCAGGGACACTTTTTTTGTCTTCATTCTTGGAATCTGAACATTTCTGGCAAGGCCCAGCATATATTACCAATATCTAAATTTAGCTAAGTTGTCTGTATAAGATTTATTATCAAATTCATAACATATATGATGGAGGTGGTTTTATGCGCGCAAAGATTTACATCAGTTTATTTACTCTTGTTAAATTTCCACTGTAATTTCCTTTGCAGATTCTGGTATTAAGCCTGTAGTAAGAGAAAGATATACTTAAGGGAAATGTTTGTTCCATATTTTGCCCTTGGATTATTACATGACCTATCATTATTTGAGTCTAGCCAGCACACTTATATTATTCTAAATATAGAAACAGTTTTAAGGGAGACCGGTTGATGTGATGGGTTAGAAAGCTGCCTTTAAATTTAAGGAAGTGGATTAAAGTCTGGTCTAAACTGAGGGAACTAAAATCCCCTTAGTCTCTAAATCAAAGGATCAGAGAATGACACTGTATAAAAGAAGGTGTTTTAGCCTGTAATCCTGTTTGGATCCACAGTGAAGATGCAAAGTATAATGAAGTCAGAGGTCAAGTGAGACCAGGTTATATTCCAACAGGTTTATTTGAAATCACAGGCTTTCGAAGCACTGCTCCTTCATGAAGTGAAATTATCATCTGATGAAGGAGCAGTGCTCAAAAAGCTTGTGATTTCAAATACACCTGTGGGGCCATAACATGGTGTTGTGTGACTTCTAACCTTGTCCACCCCAGACCAACACTGGTACCTCCACATCAGGGCAAAGCGAAATTAATTGGAGAGGCTTCAGGTCAAATGCTTATTGAGTTTAGTTCTACAATATCAAGTGTGTTTCATTTTGGCAATTTTACTTAGTGATGCTGCAAATTGATTGGTGTGAGATAGAGAAACATTTACCAGATTGGGAGGTGGAATGGCAAGAATTTTACTCTATATCTGATATTCTACGTCTGATTTATAAATGCTTCATGCTGGCACTAGTTACATAAAAATGAAACAACATTGTTGAAATAACTCCACAGAAGCTGCCATCCTGTCACCAAGTCACCCTTTATTTACACGTGCATAATATTTGACACTGGTCCGACTTCCTCAGAGCTAGCTCTCAGAGTGAACAGAACATCTGACACTCCTGTTTATATCTGTCATCCAGGTCTCCCTGGTTGGACCAGGTTAGCAGCCTCAATCAGGGAACTCATATTCTCTGAGGTCCACTTGGCTGACCTCATTACTATTACTACAATTGTAATACTGCATCAACACCACTGACCTCGAGAAGGAAAAGAAATGTATTTAAAAATTAGTTCAACTATCAAATTCCACTTTTCAAATGATTATCTTGTGTAGGTCATTTTGCATATTTGTTTTATACACAAACATTGATGTAAATAAATGCATTTAATAAGAGTACATTGAAAAGAAATCTCATAATTATCACATCAAATCATACTTTTAATCTTTTTTAAGGTAGATGTAAATAGATTCCAGATAAGCCAAGGGATGAATGGTAACAATGGGTAGGCAGGAAAATGGAGTAATCAGATCAACCATGATCTGACTGAAGCAGGCTACTTCTGCTCTTAATTTGAAGGGGTGAAATTCTGTTATGCTAGCATGCAGAAAACACTGATGGGAGTGCAAAAGTAAATTAGAGTAAGTACATTCAGTTGTAGTACTATAGAGTCCCCACAGTATGGAAAGAGGCCATTTGGCCCATCAAGTTTCCACTGACCCTCCAAACAGCATTCCACCTCTCTATTTTACGATGACTAATCCTTGGCCACTACAGACAATTTGGCATGAAAATCCACCTAAGTGCACACTTTTGACTATGGGAGGAAACTAGAGCACCTAGAGGAAACTCTGCAGACACAGGGAGAATATATAAATTCCACACAGTCATCCAAGGCTGGCATTGAGCTCGTGTTCCTGGTGCTAAGAGACAGCAGCGCTAATCACTGAGCCACTGTGCTGCTCATTGCTAATCTATGCCAATTACAAATTAGGCAATTGAAATAACATGTGATTTTAAAGGTTTATAGATATTTTAAATAAACATGTTCAGAGTTGTTGTTACAGACCTCCTGGCTTCGAGGTGGTGTACTACCACAGCATCATCATGAACGTTTATAGGAAAATTTTCTAAGCAACCTGTTTACAGATACTATTCCACATCTCTAGAGTAGGTGGGATTTGAACCTGGACCACCTGTCTCAGAGATTGGGGCACTACTACTGTTCCATAAGAGTCCTCATGAAGATTTATTAAAGTGGCAGTGTCATCCAATTTACAATGTCTGAATAACCTCACACTGAAATACATGTCAACAAGTTCAGGGATACAATAATAATATAACTGCAATTACTTGTAAATAAATATCTTGGACAGGGATTCTGGATAAAGCCCTAGTGGATTAGAATGCCTTTGATTTGGTTCTGACAGCTAAAGTAATGAAAATTGGATCTGGTAAAATAGGCTGGTTTAGCCCAGGCGTTGTATTAGAAGGATAAGCAGAGCACAAGTGATTTAATCGTTGTTAGTGGCTAAGATGGCGAAAATACAGAAATGAGTAAATGATTATTTCTCACTTTAGTAATACAATCAGAGGACACAACAGAACCTTCGGCAACATAATGCATTGAAGTTTATGGTAATCATCAAACTGGCTTCTTTCCATGTCCATAGAATGTTATTCAGGTTGAGATGTAGAATTTTAGCTCTGATATTAAGAAGGTCAAGAATGTATACATCTGATATTTTTAAAATAAGAAAGGGGGTTAAAATCTGGTAGGTCACAAATCCCTGGGTGCAGGTATTGCATAAGAAGATTAATCAGCACCTATTGACGTAAGGCAGGCAGTACAGCTGCTTTACATGATACCAGTATCTAGCCAACATGAATGGTGTTGTTACCTAAATGGGTTGCTGAGCATAGGGCCAATATGATGAGAGACTAGCAACAATTAAAGCCTACCTCTACCAGTTAAATGGAGGTGCACTATGGCTGGAGCAGGTGCAGGCTGTTGCATAGCAAGTGAAGTGCCAGAGGGAAAAAAATGAATAATGGTATAACATTTGACAAAACAGGCTCCAGTATTTTTACAGCCTAACCAAATGTATTGGTGTCAGCTGGCAATGCTGTTCCTGATGCCAGCAATGTTCACCAGGGCTTGGGGAAGATGGGACAGTGATCCTATTCACCTCCTCATTGAGGACTTAAGCATTCTTAAGTAGCTCATTAAGAACTCACTGGAGGGACAGGCTTGATGTACTCTCTATTCCCGACTAGCTCAAGGGAAACAGGTATTGAGTAAACAGCCTGTCATGTCTTCCCCAAGGCATTTCTTCAGCTTCATGATAGAGTCAGTGTGGCAAAGGGCATTTGGAAAGAAAATGCCTATATAGTTTCTGACATCTGATTGATGTGGGGAGAGTGAGAAGTTAAAGCTTGGGTTAGGATTGGCATGGTCCTGGCATTGCAAGGCTAGAAGAGCAGGAGGTAAGTGAATCACAACCGGATATCAACATGACCACAGGGAAGGCTGTGACTGGTATTGGAGACAAAACTGTCAGATTTTGGGTCCATTCTAATGAAGGGAAACAACATCTCTCTGGAAGAGCAAAACCCTGAATAGCAGGTCATCCCTAACAGGGTTGAAAGTGCATAGAGGCCACACACTGAGCACAAAATGTAGTGCCAAAGATGGAACTGTTTGGAGATAATTGAGATCCAGTGTTACAAGTGAAGAGACAGAAGGTCACATAAATCTCTGCCCTGTGTCACTAAGACTTCACGTCTGTCAATATTGCACTTCATGTCTTGCTGTCAGTGTTGTTGTGACCTTGACATTCTTCCCTTCTGGTGACTTCCAAGATTATCTGCAGATCTTGGCAGAATCCTTCAGGTCACCACTACCCTCCTCGTCAGAGCTGGGCAACACATTTGTCTCATGGCAGACATGGCCTTGCATAGAGGGTCTTGTGTTTCACGGCCATAAATCCATTCCCTAAGGTGTCGTTATCGACTACACCCGTGTGATAAACGATGCACCCAATAGCCAGCCTGTGAAATTGATCGACAAGAAGGACTTTCTTAATGGCCAACCGGTCTGCAACCTCAACAAGAGCTTAGTGCATAGATGTACATGCTTTTCTGGCAGATGTTATGACTCATTCAATCTTCCACATTTTATACCACCTCAGACCTTCATTCTAACCTTTCAAAGTATGTGGATGGATCTTAAAAAGCAAGAGATACAGAGTGAAGAGTTGTCTACTGACCCTTCCTTAGAAAGCTGAGATTGAGGTATAGAAGCAATAAAACCAAGGTCACCTGCTCTGTAGGACAGCCGTTGAGCAGGTATTGGGTATACTTCCCATGTCTGGACTGGTTATGTAGCACCTACAGGGAATTGCAGTTCGAGGGAGATACACCAGGTGTAACTTGAGATGGCTGAATTCAGCTCAGGGTCTGAAGGGTTTGTGAGAACGTCAAGTATGTCAGAAACTTCCTGATTCAGGAGCATTTGAACTGAATCGTTCCACTTCAAGTTAAGGTGTGTGGTATGGAACTGTATCTGAGATAGATGCACTAACTCAGGCACAGCCTGGAAATTGCAATTATTTACTGCTAATGACAGAGGCACATCAATCCAGAGGCTTTGCCTCACTTTGGAGAATTTTTTTTATCATTTTAACTCATCTGATACCACATTGCATGTTAAGGAAATAAAAAAGGGAGTCTCAAATGCCAGAGTTAAGAGAATATTTATACAGTGCAGAAAAAGGAAAACACTGAACAGAGACAGTAAACCCATAAATAGAGACAAAATGTTGTGGATATTGGAAATCTGAAATTTAACAAAAACGGAAAGTGCTGGAGAAACTCAGCAGGTCTAGTGGCATTTGTAGAGAGAGAGAGAGAGACAGAGTTGATGTTTCATGTTTGATAAGACTTCTTCAGAACAGACCTGCTGAGTTTCTCCAGCATTTTCTCTTTCTATTCCAGTAAGACCTCTCAGTCTTCACAATTCCTAGTGGCCTCTTCCTGCCACTCTCCTCCCACACCTTCTCTAACTTTACATCCAGGTTGGCAAACGTGAAACTAAGGAGGCGTCGAGCCTCTGGTATTCCAGGACCATTTTCTTTCCTTCTGGTGGCAAAAATCACGAAAGCCCTCAGGACATCCAACTGCCTCAGTGACTGTTGTGGTGACTCTAAGTTAGTTTTCCACTTTATATGATGGGCCTCTGTTCCTAGCTCTAGATAGACATGGAACACTGTCCATGTCAGTTAAAACTCACCCTTGTAAAAATCAGGTCTTTAATCACATTCCACTGGAGATGGGTTCTGACCTAAAAACAATTCCAATAGATGTTTCCTGCCTCAATGGGAAAGAATTCACCTACTCTTCCTCATTGATGTTCAGCTTCCCAAACAGTCTGAGCAAATTTAGCCTCCTGCTGAGACTCCTTCCCCTCTTCCTTGCTCTTCCAGTAGTTTCTTCTGCTCGACATGACCTTTCTTAATTATTCAAATCATGCTATATCTCAAAGGAATAACTTCTACTGCACATATATTTTGAAAGAAACATTTTATGCAAAAGGCTTAACAGTCAACAAAGACTCCTTAAGCACCGCCACAATACTTCCTGTTGAATTGAATTAGTATTTAAAAACAAACTAACGCTTGTTGAATTGTAGCAATAGCCAGAAACTACCTTGTATCAGTGGATCATCCATTTAAATAGCTTTGCTGGAGCAACTCCCGCCTGCCATTGAACATATATTCAGCCGTGCAAGGCTATGTGAGGGTTTTACTCAGATTGTTGAGCTTCAAAATGACATAAATGGCATTAAATCAACATTCCATGCTGATTGACATCAAGATATGCCTGCTCTAAATACTTCCGATGGTCGTTCAATACACGTGTGTTAATATTCTCACCAATATGACATTCAAGCCCAAATTGCCACTACCAATTTCAATTTCATGGTGTATAAGCTGACTCGTAGATGTGTAGCATGCTAGTACATAATTTGAGATCATAACAGAATGCCATACCTAATGTTATTGTGAATACTTTATAGCTTAAACATGTTGAATTTCAGTTAATGCTAATGATTTTCAATACTATTGTGCTGCTGTGTGGTGTTTTTTTTTGATGGCTTTTGCGCCAATAAAGAACTTAATTAATGTAGGTTTTTACTTACAGTTGGGTTTCAAGTGACACTAAACAAAACTGAATGAGTATTTTGGATCCAAATGCTACAGTCTCTTGGGATCATGATGCATTCTTTAGGTCCTTCTGGTATCTGTCAGGAAATAGCAAATGACATATTTTGTTTTCGGGATTTTGTGAATCTCAAATTCATCAGTAAACATTCACATCGTTCATTTTCTCAACTTTAAAGGAAACCTCACGGATCTCTTGAGAAAACAAATGTTTTGATAATAGGTTATCAATGTAATATAGATCAGGCAGCATGAGGCAGACTAAAAGGGGGCTCGCTGAATTTAGAGAGAGTAAGAACTGCCAATGCTGGAGGCAGAGATAACACAGTGTGGAGCTGGAGGAACACAGCAGGCCAGGCAGCATCAGAGGAGCAGGAAAGCTGATGTTTCAGGTCAGGACCCTTCTTCAGACTGATGTAAGGGCTGAATGGCCTCCTATGATGTATAGGTCTATGATTGATAAAGATAATCTGGGGCAACATCTCAACTATGTGTGATTACAGCAAGAGCAATTCACTGCTGGTCTAAGATAACATAGTTGA
>NC_063345.1:51751540-51763102 GCF_021869965.1 Rhincodon typus
TAGTTTAGAAAAATACATTTTGATATCTCTCCATACTTTTCATATTCTTGTCTTGAAACTACTAATTGGAAAACCTCCATAGACAAATTGCAATGCATGCACACTGTGAGATTCTGAATGTACCTTGCGAATAATCTGCAAAGTAGATAAATCACTGATTTACATCTGTCCTGGTTAGGTTTCTTTCATTCAATGCAAAATATTTAGAGGCAGTACAATAAAAGTTAAACACCGATCACTCATGACTTTGTAATGTTAATAAGTTGTTGTTACCTTGGCATGCCAAGTTCTAATATTCTAATTTTCTACACTGTTGCATCAATGGATTCAAAAATTCCCTAATTGTCCCACGGGTTCTGCTAAGAGTGCTTGATTTTCTGCCATAGTGTGCTAAATAAGATCACTGGTAAGGGTCTTGCAGTAGGAGAAACAACTACTATGTGGATAATGTTACAAAATTATTTGACCTTCAATTTTTAGCCAAACACCGGATCTCAGTGGAAACAATGTCCTAGTGGAATTGTCGCTGGATCTGATAATCCAGTGGCCCAGATAATGTTCTGGGGACCTCGGTTTGAATCCTGTCATGGCAGATGGTGCAATTTGAACTCAACTAAAATCTGGAATTCAGAAACTAATGATGACAACGAATCCATTGTTGATCATTAGGAAAAACCTATCTGGTTCCCTAATGTCCTTTAGGGAAGGAAACTGCCATCCTTACCTGGTCTGGCCCACATGTGACTCCAGACACACAGCAGTGATTGACTGTCAACTGCCCTCTGGGCAATTAGGTTTGGGACAATAAATGTTGGCCTGGCTAGTGACCCCTCATCCTGTGAATGAATTTTATGAAAAAAAGGGCTATTGTACCCTCTTGGATAGGTAGAAATCCAGCCTATGAGAAAGAAGGTGATGTATCAATTCACATCGCACCCAAGATGACCCCTGAAATATCTTCCAAATTATGTGTACTCCACAGGACCCAGTTTTGCATGAGGGCACTGAGGTTTCCTTATGATTCAGTCCAATAGAAACCTCTTTGCAAATAGGACATTGATTGGGGTTTTAACTGGAAAAGGGTGGTGTAATGCAGCATAACTCTTCTGGTTAAAATCAGCACAGTTAAATGAAAAATGTGGTAAAGGTTTTTGCCAGCACATATTATTTTCACACTTGCCAGTATCCTCCCAGCTGATGTGACAATGGGCTAGATTTTTATAAAAATAACAATAGTAGCTAATGACAATGTCCAAATTGGTCAAAAAATATGTGGTGAGGAAAAGATATCCCATGAATTGCGAACCACTGGAAATTGAAGGCTGTTTTACGACACCCTGAAAATTGAATCTTAACTTCTCTGCAAATTTCATGAAATTACTACAGTTGCATATTAGCTGTTCATTAAACGTAACAGAAAAAATATATCTTGTTACAAAATACTTCTAAAGATATCATAATTGCTCATGACTGGCAATTGAACTCCCTTGCCAAGAAAATAAACAATTATGAGAATGAGGTCTCATTCATCCAGGTTGTGAATTGTTTCAAATGTTAAATGTTCATTTTTTTTTCTTTTTCTTGGCTCTATTCCCTCTTTCCGAATGCAATTATTCCTTCCCTCTCTCTATGTCTTTTACTGTACCACATTTGGCATTGTATTCATACATAGTTCATCTTCCTTTTTCAATCCTTATAGGAAGTGAAACCATTTTCCATGTTATTCACCAAGGTCCTTAACATGCCATTATGCTCTCCCTTCCAGCAACTATGTGAACAAAACATTTTAAAACCTAAACAGTCATTATAAGTATAACTCAATGGGTCATGCCACAAGAGGCTGTACTCTAGCAAAACCTGGTCTATCATATCTTTGACTTGGCAACATCCTATTGGAAGCATAAATTATTGATTCTAAAACAGTTGCATAAACACAGCTCATACAGTATAAATCTACCTGAGGCTATGTACAATGAAAGTCATGGGAGGATGCATACTCACCATCATTCCGACTGTATCATGAGGAAACCATGATTAATTCTTCCAATTGCCACTTGAAAATGAATTGATGATTCTGTACGTTCATGTCCAGACGGAGAAGAATCAATGAGATACCCTGAAGGGAAAATCTGCTCCATAGCTTTGTGGCACACAAACAACAATGAAAAAGAGTTTTGCTTAACAGAATTTTATTTGCAAAGGTCACATTAGCACTGTTGACCATTATATTAGAAAGGAAACACAACCAGTCCAACATTGTCCAACTTGATACTATCACATTGGCTTTCCAAAACTGCTTTGGCAAATTGGTATGATTTTGATAAAATTAGCAATTTATTTTTGATGAAATAAAAACTCAGCTGAATATTTTTTCATGCAACTTCTACTTGTGCACTTAAGTATGAGTAGATTAACAAATATTAAATGATTCTTCTCAACACTGCATTTATTTATTTTTTATTTATTGCTGTGATATGGACATTGCTGTGTCGGCCAAAATTTATTGCCAACCCCTAGTTGCCCTTGGAGAGGTGGTGATTGGCTGCTTTTTCGAACCACTTTTAGAGACAGCTGGGCATCTCAGTGGCAGAGGTCCATTATCTCCCCAGTAACACCAGTTTGATTTAAACCCCTTCCTCTGTATTGTCCCGTTTTGGTTTTTGTTCTTGTTATTTTGGGTTCAAGACCCACCTGCTTCAAATGGGTGTCATAATATGTCTGAACAGCATGACTTAAAACAAAAAAAAATTGCTGTTTTATCTCTTGCTGATATTTTTGCCCAGGTATTCTTGAGATGTAGCATGCAGTGTCCACTAGTGCTTTTGAAACTTTTAGAGGTAGGTAGGTACTTTGCGGTCTCTGATGCATCATCTCTCATATTAACTCCATTTTTTATGTAATCTGCTTAGTTGCCTTTCCCTTTTATCTGTTACACTGCCCCTTGCAGGCAGTGTTTGTAATTTGTTCAGTGGGTAATTAAGTAGTTTGGTAAAAGGGAAAAAAACAGTTGCACTTCTCCCAAATAAGACTTCTGGACATGGATCAAGCAAAGAAAGCAAGGAACTGTTACTTTTACTGAAATATAATTTAGTTTTTTAACAGTTGGAAAATCTCTGAAAATCTTCTCTTCCTTGACTCACCAAATGGATATCTGTCTATGAGACAGGCATTGTCATGAATCAAATCGACAAATTAGTCAAATTGCCCTAATCATTCTCTCTTCCACAAAAAGCACACAAAAAAGTGGATGAAGTTTGGAGGTATTTTCTTTCCAGCCCCTAGGCTGTAACCCTATAGCTGCTGCCTCAATGACTTCTCAACACATCTATGGAGGAAGGCGTATAAGGAGAAACTGTGACAATTGTTCATTCCTGTTTGGCACAAAAATTAAATAGGAAAGATTTACCCAATCATGGCAAACAAAAGAAATTAGAGATAGGATTAGACTAAGGGAGGGGCATATAAATTAACCAAAAAAAAACCCAGCAGCACAGGGGATTGGGAACAATTTGGATTTCAACAAAGGAGGACAAAGTAATTGATTAAGAAGTGAAATAAAGAGTATGAGAGTTAGCTTGTAGGGAACATACAAACTCATTGTAAAACGTTCAATAAACATGTAAAGAGAAAAAAAAGATTAGTGAAGATAAATGTAGGTCCCCTACAATCAGAAACAGGGGAAGTTTTAATGGGGAACAAAGAAATGGCAGACCAATTAAATAAATATTTTGGCTATGTCTTCTCAAAAGAGGACACAAAATCCCCAAAACATTAGCGAATACAGGATCTAATGAAAAGGAGGAACCAAAGGAAATCAGTATGATTTCCTAAAATTAGCAGATGCATTGGTTCCTATGGATTGAAGGTAGCTAACATAATGGATTATTTAAAAAAAGGAGGTAGAGAGAAAAAAGGAAATTATAGACCTGTTAACCCGACATCAGTCATAGGAAAATGCTAGATGCTATTATAAAAGATTTAGTAGCAAAGCACTTGGAAAACTATGACAGGATTGGACAAAATCAGCATGGATTTACAAAATGGAAATCATGCTTGTGAAATCTACTGAAACTTTTTGAGGAGAGTAGAGTTAATGAGGGGGAGCCAGTGGTTGTGGTTTATTTTGAGTTTCAGAAGGCTTTCAGTAAGGCTCCCACAAAAGAGATTAGCACATCGAATTAAAGTGCTTTGGATTAGGAGCAGTGTACTGAGATGGATAGAGAACTGGTTGGCAAACAGGAAATTGGAGGTGGAATAAGTGGGTCATTTTCTGGGTGGCAGCCGATCGGGTACTACAGCAATTGTTTTGGACCCTAGCTATTCATAATAAAAATTAATGTTTTGGATGAGGGAACTAAATGCAGTAGCTGAAGTTTGCAAACAATGCAAAGCTGGGTGCAAAACAATGCAAAGAGAGAACTGCAAAGATGATGCAGAGATGCTTCAAGCGGAAGACGGATGAAGTATAATGTGAATAAATGTGAGGCTATTCACATTGGTGTCAAAAACAACAAGGCAGATTATTATTTGAATGGTCATATATTGGGAAAGGGGATGGTGCAATGAAACCTGGGTGTCCTTGTATTCTAATTGTTGTAAGTTAGTAAGATGCAGCAGGCAATGTAGAAGGCAAATGACATGCTGGCTTTCAGAGTGAGGGAATTGCAAAATGTCAGCAGGGACAGCTTGGTGTAATTTTACAGTATCTTGGTGAGACCACACTTGGAGTATTGTGTCCAGTTTTGGTCTCCTTATCAGAGGAAGGATGACCTGGCTATGGAGGGAGTGCTACAAAGGTAACCAGACTCATCCCTGGGAGGCATGTCTGATATGGAGACAGAGTGGATTAGTGAGGACTATATTTACTGGAGTTTAGAAGAATAAGGGTATTCTCATAGAAATCTATAAAACTTTAACAGACAAATGGACAAGACAAATGCAGTGAAGATGTTCTCAATGACCAGGGGCCACAATGTAAGGATATGGGGTAGGATATTTAGGGCTGTGATGAGGAGAAATGTCTTTAGCCAGAGAGTAGTGAGCTTGTGGAATTCTCTGCCACAGAAAGCAGTTGAGGCAGAAATTAGATACCGTTCTCACGGCTAAAGGGATCAAAGGAAATGGGGAGGAAGTGAGAACAAGGTATTGAGCCGGATGATCAGCCATGATCATATTGAATGGCAGAGCAGACTTGAGGGCTGAATGGCCTACTCCTACACCTAAATTTAATGTTTATGTTTTTCTAATCAGGAGCTGGAAATACATGGCTCACTATTTTGTGTCTCAAATGCTTCAGTACTGGTGTCAGCTATTTCTGCAGAAATGGGAGTATAGCCAAATAAATTCTGTCGGTTGTGACTATAGAGAGGCATCCCAAACAATGAAACATCTCCCTGAATGCTCTCTATTACCAAAATCATGCAGCTTTGCAAACTCAAGGTCTTCAAGTTTTGAGTTAAAGCACACGTGGAACAGCAGAGAAGACATAGTGATACACTGCAGAGGCAGAAAGTATGTAATATTTTGGGGTGAATGCTTCAATGTTTTACAAGCAGTATAGTTAATAATTGTTGGTATGGCATTATGTACTCTTTGACATTTCTGAAAATTAATGTAGGGCTGAAGTCTTTGAAAGAATATAGTTATTATGTGCTAAATTTAATGATCTGTTGTTGCTGCAGCAATCTTGCTCAGTGGGAGTGTAATAAATGCACATTAGGAAGTGATTGATGAATGATATTGGACTCCAGGATGTGAAAACTATGCTTTCACAAATCTGGCTCTCCAATTGCCAAAATTATGTGCATAGGTCTCTCAAGCTAGATATCATTCAAGGAACATTCAAGAGGAAACAAGTGGAGCTTAGGGATGTATCTTAAAGTGAATTCTGAACTTTGTGATTAGATCTGTTTAGCCCAGGCCAAGGCTAGAGACGAAAGTATCCAAAGCTAACTGAGAACATTAAACAAAGAAATAACTATGTGTTGCTCCATTCAGAGTCACTGCTGCACAAACAGGTCTCACTGCCATGTCCATGACTGGAATTGAGCTGTTTCTGGCAATAATTCTGTCTTCATTCCTCGTTGCATATTTCATATGATGGATTTTTTTTTTGGCTGGGATTTAATCTTCTTGTACTAAAATAAATCTCATTGTAATTTATTTGTGTAAGGATTAAAATGCTAACAAAACAATTAAATAAAGGTTGGAGCTGATTAATTTAATCCAAGCTGTCATTTTCTGTTACTTCTGTTTATTTCCATTACAAAGAAGAATTGAAGTCAAACTCAAAACAGAGTTTATTGCTACTTATATTGGTGAGGTAATAGTCACAAATGTCCTATGAAAGGGATTGTAAAGGGAATTCTACCTTGAAGATAGAACTGAGCTAATGGTGAAACTCATGGGTTATAGTGATAAAAAAAACAGAGTTTTATCTTCTCAGTCACATTATTGTTCAGAAGAACCAATGCTCTGATATATAATATTTTACAATCAAATATTATGCTGTTTTATAGATTATCTGATTTTAAAGAGACAGTAGCAATCATCAATGGAAGATGCACCTACAGGTCATAATTAAATTGTGTGAGGCAAGCTTAATTTTATATGCAAACAATAAAGAAAAAATGATGCAGACTTGTCAAAATTTCCATAGCATGTCATAAGGAAATTTTATCTTGAAGGTATGTTAGCTTGATTTTAACTCTGTGAGGTGTCATACAGATTCTATTTGCATAAGACCCAGGCAGAGTTACAGGTCAACAGTTGAGAGCAGGATTCCAGATGGCAGGAGGCATCCAAAGGAAAAATGCCTAGCTAGGATGGATGGAAGGGGATTGTACTGATAGGCTTCAAGTTTTGATTGGCATTATAGGAAAGAAACTAAGGAGAGACCCAAGATTTCTGCTTGAATTGACCCATATGAAACCCAAGTATGAATAAAAACTCTTGTGTTTCTTGTTATTACCGAGTTGCAAATCCTCTTGTTATCAGGTTAGCCTGACAGGAGACACAATGGTCCACAAAACATCTTAATAAGATTTAAATGTATAATCAATTCATGTCTTTGAACGTTGTTTTTCTAGGACAACCTGATGTATGCATTTACAGATGACCCTTATTTCTAAGTGTCAAGATTACATTTTAGTTTGAATCCTTTACTTTGAAGAGCTTTACTACTGCTGCATCAAATATTGAACTCATTCAATTTATTCCAACTCTCCGAATGCAGAGAAAAGCTGAGAAAAAATATTCAATACGATTTCTCCTCCAACTGTGTGGTAACATTCAACATGTAAAAGGAACACCTTTTTTTGCCAAGATATTTTGCTGTTCATCAGTTCCACATAATTTATTGAGTCCATATAATGTCTTTTTGGCAGTTAATGAATTGCTTAACCTGATCTCAGACTCCTGCTCCCTGAAACGCGGCTTACATGTAGTTTGGTCTTGCACACCATGTTCACTCTCATTAGCTAAGGTCAAGTAGATCATTTCTGGTTGTTAAACTATTTAATTTGTATTATTACATTTTATTTCATTGGATGTCTTAACTTAGCATCAGCAATAAATCATTATGTCTGTAGGCAAAGAACGCTCTGCTAATGGCTTGCACATCTGCTGCCAAACAAACCTTTATGCCCATATATGTGATAATTCCAGTCCAATTTGTACTCATCATTCAGCTGCGATCTTTGAATTATTGTCTAAAATTTCTATTTCTGTTATCGTTGACTTCTTGACTTATCATTGGACTCTGTATATTGTTTCTGTCAATTTTCCTTCTACAGTTCTCTTCTGACAGTGTCTGTCGGACCCAAATCTCACAATATAAAATTTTGTGTATCATTAACTGATAGATATTGAGTGCATTTACAGTACAATTTCAAGTCAGTGTGACACTGTTATTTTTATGCCAATGCTATAGTTAGAACATAAATACAGACTGAAAGTAAGCCTCTTGATACTAGAGAGAAGTGGAATAGGAATCCCTAGGGGAAGAAATCTCACACCATTTATTCTTGATTAAGTTCAGTGATTAATGTATGATTTACACTGCATAAATTCAGTGTTACTGCAAAGTCAAAACTAATTTACAGAAATGCTGAACATGCAGTAAAAGTGAATGCAAAGTTTTTTGCTTTATTGTCATAAATCTGTTGTACGTATTTTTCATTCAAATCATGATAGAAAACACCTATTATATACATATGAAGCATTTGTATTTGAAGGATGTTGTGGGGTTGCAATCCATTGACCAACTAAATTATTTTTGCTGGAAGACAGGTTTGGAAGAATAAAGTTCAGACTTGTCACAAATCTAAAAATATAACTTCTAAAGCACACAAGTTTTGTTATCAATTCACATAAGATCAAAAATATTCCACCAATTATGATGTTGTTTTATGGTACGTGCATAAATTCATAAGTGGATCATGTCAGTGCAGAAGTCATAGGTCAAACTATCCTTGTGGAAAAATATGGTCTATACAATGCCAAAAGTGTCATAACTGACATTTACAGAGTTTACTGGCATAACTAGTGCAAAGTCTTCCTCTAGCATTATATTTCAGTATTTGATATTCAGAATCAGCTCCGATGAGGTGAAAAGAATCATAAAATAAAGATTCTGGTTCTTGGATGCTGATACCCCGGTGGTTTTTGTAATAACAAAACCACAATGCTGAATACTTGAAGTAAAATTGGAAAATACAAAACATATTCAACAGTTCTGGCAACACCTTTCCGGAAAGGAACAGAGTTAATTTTCCGATATATGCCAAGAGCCCAAAGTTAGGCCCATATGGGGACATGATCTTGCCCCTCTCATCCCCATCCTTGCCAGTGCAATATTGTGAAAGGTGGAATGCTAATTGGCCACCTCCATGTTCACATCCTTGAATGACAGAGTGTGACTTCCAAGGATGGAGGGCCAATCAGACAGCCCATAATGAAGTCAAGATGGCAGCCCTCCCTAGATCCAAGGGTGGTGGGTGAATACAAGAGCATCTCAAAATCTGAGGGAGTATCAGTTACGTACTTAGGAGAGACCATTTTACAAGAAAAGGTTGAGTAGGTTGAGCCTGTGCTTATTGGCATTTAGAAGAAATAAAGGTAACCTTATTGAAATATATAAGGTTCTTAGGGAACTTGACAGAGTAGACACAGAAAAGCTGCTTCCTCTTGTGAGTGAGCGTAGAACTAGAAGGCGTAATCTCAGAATAAGGGGTTGCACATTTGAGATGAGGAGGAATTTCTCCTCTCAGAGGGGAGGAAATCTGATGAATTCTTTACTGTAGAGGATGGATCATTAAGTGTAAATTGAAATTTGAGGTAAGCATTTTTTTTAATCAGTAAGGCAATCAAGGGTTATGAGGAAAAGGCAAAAAAGTGAAGTTGAAGATTATCAGATCAGCAAAGCAGACTGGGTGGTCTGAATTACTTACATCTTCTCCTGTGTCTTATAGTCTTAATTAATGGCATTAAGACGCTCAAAACTAATAGGAACTTTGGAGTGGAGAACACTGTTCTGAAGCCCTAATCATGGAGATTTTTATCCTGTGGACCCGTTATTGCGGAATGGAGCTTCTAGTTCAGAGGGTTCTCTGGCCACTGTCAGATCCTTACTTTCCCTGATTGAGTAGATTTCTAGCCTTCCCTGGTATAGTCATCCAGAATCAGGACCTAACTAGGGAATCATCCCAATGCGACACTCCAATTTTTTCAGACCCCTACTCCAGAATTAAGAAAACCCAGCTAGGTCTGTGACCTTTTAACAGAACTGCCATCGGTTTATCCTACTAATTTTAGTGTAACACTGAAACTAAAATATATATAGTAATCTGCCTGAACAAAATTTTATGATACCATTTGCCAAAACAAATGCTTAAATGTTAGGCCATTCTCTTGTAAATTATATATAGCATCAAATAGGGCCTTGGAGCTTTTTGGGTTGGGACTTTTTGACTGGAGCATAGGAGGTTGAGAGGTGACCTGATAGAAGTTTGTAAAAACAAAATGAGGGGTATAGATAGAGTTAATGGGAGTTGTCTTTTCCCTAGGATGGGGGATTTCAAGACTAGGTGTCACATTTTTAAGATGAGAGGAGAGAGATTTAAAAAAGATATGAGGACCAAATTTTTTTACACAGAGGTTGGTTCCCATGTGGAGTGAACTTCCTGAGGAAGTGGTGGATGTGGGTACAATTACAATGTTTAAAAGACATTTGGATAAGTACATGAACAGGAAAAGTACGGAGGGATATGAGCAAAGGGCAGGCAGGTGGGACTAGTTTAGTTTGGAATAATATTGGGCATGGACTGGTAGGATTGAAGAGTTTGTTTCCATGCTCTATTACTCTATGACTATGTTGGAAAGTGTGGAAACTTTCTCCTGGATCAGAATTTAAGGTAATAATCTCAATTATTTAAACAATTAGGAACTGTATTTATGAACTAATTTAGTGCTACTTGAGTCAATATATAATACATATTTTGATGCTGTTATGGTGCAGGGGTAAGGTCCTTACCTCTGAGCCAGGAGACCTGGATTCAAGACTCATCTGCTTCTGAGGAGTGTATTAATATCCCTAAACAGGTTAATTCAAAAATATCTCATAACCTTTTGAGTCTACTTCCTAGAGTGAAGAGACAAATTTGTCTTTTAACCTTTAAAGACTCATTATATCCCAAGATAAAAACCAACTGTGAAGAATCAGATGTTTAAAAATGTTATTCTGAGAACTGTGAACTAGTTACATTGGAATATATATTTGTTGCAGATTCAGCTATTTGGCATTTTTAGCAAATTGTATTTGAGTTTGTTTTAGGTAAAAGTATTTAAGTTTTTGCGAGATTGATAAGAAGTTATATAGAGTTTTCTCTTTGACGGGTTTAATTGGCTCTCGGTCACATGGATATCACGAGTAATCATGCCTGGTCTTTTTTTCAATAGATACCTATCGACTGGAACCACGAGTTGCAAAAGCTTAAAAATAGTCTCTCTTTCTGTGCAGTGACTACATTAGTGAGAATTAGCAACAATGAGCTTAGTAGCTTCGCTAATACTAGAATTTATTACAGATTGGTTTATCGTCAACATCATTCACCACGATCATCTGTAAACCAAGTACTCAAGAGACTTTCCATAGACTACCACAGTGCCTGGGTAATGAGTTATTTAAAGAAGAGTACAAAGGCTTAAACCTTTTAAATGTAGATTTTTTAGTATAAAAGCAAAATACTGCAGATACTGGAAATCTGAAATAAAAATAAATGCTAGAGAAGCTCAGCAGATATGGCAGCATCTGTGAAAACAGTAAAAGTGTGTTAATGCGGCAAGTCTGGTAACAATTCTTCAGAATCTCATTGGACACTCCTGTAGACAGCCCTAGCTTCCTCATGATCTCATGATGTTTAACAGACAACATAATCACCAGAGATAGTAGGAACTGCAGGTGCTGGAGAATCTGAGATATACAAGGTGTAGAGCTGGATGAACACAGCAGGCCAAGCAGCATCAGTGGAGCAGAAAGGCTGACGTTTCGGGCCGAGACCCTTC
>NC_063345.1:51763502-51809233 GCF_021869965.1 Rhincodon typus
GAAGGGTCTCGGCCCGAAACGTCAGCCTTTCTGCTCCACTGATGCTGCTTGGCCTGCTGTGTTCATCCAGCTCTACACCTTGTATATCTATCATAATCACCAGGCCTTGGGATCTTTCAATGCATCCTATTAATTTGCATTCCAAAGTTACTGTCTGTATGCCTTCGGACATGTCCTGGACTTGCTTATCTCTAAGGGGGACTGTTCAAATTCTATTGTTCATTGTATTCATTTGCTATCTTTATCAAATTATGTTACTCCTCTTATAGTTTCCTAACTGTATATAAAAATACAAAACATAGCTGGTTCTAACTAACTGCTATAAAATTCATACTATTAATTTCTATTATAAAGTTAGTTATATGTAAAGTTTTATAGCTACCTCTACTGTTCGCACTCTTAAGCTATTGAGTTGCGAATGATTTGTTTCTTGCAGGATACACCAGGCACTCCTTTAGTGATAAGGAAACATTTCCCAAAACTAATCAACTTTCATATTTATGTTTGAGTCTTTTCCCCTAATTTTTTTTTTAGTGATCATTGTATTTTGGTTTTATGTATGTAACTATAATTACGTCGAAATTTATCTCTGTGATTATCTGAAGAATCCTTAGCCAGAACCTTTTTCTAATATTGTGAATAACTTTAAAGAAATAACTAATTACTGCAAATTACCTTTATCTGTTGCTTTCACAGCTTAGGCTGACCATTTGCTGTTTTGTGGACTGAGATTTATTGTCCTTATTCTGACTAATTCTTTTCGCCAGGCTAGAGTCAGTCACAGCTGTAATTTAATAGATTTGTCTGATCCTCCAGATTTTTACAAGCCACAATCCCATTAATTCATTGACGTTTGTATTCGGAGGTGTTTACATTCCCCTTCAATGTTTGTTACAAATCCTCAAACTGTCTGTCCTTGTGCATTTTGTACCTAGCAGTCTTTGGTTATTGTTTGTGCAGGGCCCCCTTTCACCTTGGAATAACCTCTGTTCAAAGATACCCTTGTGTCAACTCATGATCTTACTTAAAAATGGATTAGGCTTTTAATTCTGTTTGACCACTGGTCAGCCATTTATGTCTTTCAGCAGTGGGCAACCCTAACAAATGTAACCAAAATTTGACAATCACCATTCAAGTCAAGAAAATGATTAACACTTCAAGCCAATGTGTAATAATTACTTAGAGGGCCCTATTCAATCTGTCACTACTTAGCTAACTGAGCAAAATTCACTGGTACCATTTTTTCTACTGGAGAAACTCAAGCTATCAGATCTATTTAATCAATCATCGAATTGAAAAAAAAACACTAGTCCGAAGATTTTGAACAGTTTCAGCGATGGAAACTAAATCAAATATTGAACAAGTTAACAAACTTCTCCACTAGATGGGAAGAATATTAGATAATGTGTTACATGGGAAACAAACTGTTGAGAAACATAGATAACAAGGTGTAGAGCTGGATGAACACAGCAGGCCAAGCAGCATCAGAGGAGCAGGAAGGCTGATGTTTTGGGCATGTTTGCCAACCTCAGAATGGCTTTTTGTGAATAATTTACTTCAAGAACAAATAACTCACTGATGAGATCATGCTTCAGTAGCAGATACCAACTCTCAGCAGACCCTGTGAATAAATCCATTAAGGACATGTATCTACTGTCTGAAACACCCATCTATGGAAACTTAGAAAAAGAGATGATTTGGAACATAATCATTGTTGGTTTCTTAGAAGTCAGTGAACTTCTTCAATCAAAAGAGGATATAACCACAGAATGAAAAGTCCAAATAGCAGTGGATACAAAGTCGAGAAAATTTTTCAACGAGTATTATGCAAGAAAAGTTCCTTTTAAAGATCTATGCAAGGCACACAGAATATCTTCATTTGAAGCATATAAAATTTATCAATAGAGAAAAAAAGGGGATCTCTTTAAGAGTATCGTCACTTTAAGAATCTCAACATGCAGCTGGGCCAAGGGCCTGGATGTTGTCACATGGCCAAAGGCTATGGCGACCCTGCAATGCAGCACCCTCAGTCGAGGATATGCCTTATACATTAGTTTTAACTGAAGATAAGAAGACAGTTAAGAGTTGACTATAAATGTGGGCCTGGACTCAAAGATATGCCAGACCAGATAAGGGTGGCAGATTTTCTTCCCTTAAGGACATTAGTGAACCAGACTTTTTTTATCCTCTGACTAACAGCAGACCTATTTGGCTTAACTGAGGACTATTCCCTCAGACTTTGAGATATGGTCATTTGATTATAGCACACGCAGTGTATTTGCCATGTAAGCACATGCTACTGGTGTGACCACGATCTGTTGTTGGGATGCCAAACATGCCCACCCCTTGACTGTTGGCAAATAATGTAGGCTGCCTGCCTGTGTGCCTGATTTTAAAAAATGAGGCAACACAGAGTTGTTGTGTGGCTTTGAAGCTTTGAATGAGATAGCAATGTGCTAAAAGATGAGGTAAGGCAAAGCACAGCAGAAGTTCTGAGAGCTAGCAAGTGAGCACAAAGAAAGCAAGGTTAGAGCCCCGAGGTGCACACTGTTCCAATGTATGAATTTGTTGCCTGCACCCAAAGCAACATGGCAATGTACATGTCGGAGTTCCAAAGTGCAGCATTGAAGTGGCGAACTGTATTAGTGTGCCATGATGAGTGGGTGAGGCTGGTGCTCCAAACTCTGGGCCTGCAGATGTTCACTGCCCCTGGAGCAGGATGGGAGAAGCTGGGGAACGCTGATAAAGCTGGAGTCCTGGAGTAACAAGCGGACAGCTGGAGTTGGCAGGGACCCACACAGACTTTAGTGTTGGAAATTGTTGCTGTCAAACTTCCCTCCACTGTCTGAGCAAATAACTAACTCAATCTGAGCGAGAAGAGATTATGTATTGATGAGATGTTAATGCATGTAATTTGGCCAATTACCGCTCCTTAGCAAGATTCTCATCCAGCCACTAAAAGCTTGAGTAGAAAATTAGGCATTTTTGTTTTGATGTCAAGAAACTAATTTTTCTGTTCTTGCTGTATTTTCATAACCGACCCGTCATTGCTAAGTCATTCAGGAACCTGGCAAAATTCTGTCCAAAGTTTCGACATGACGCATACAAACGAGTAAGTCTCACTTTTTTTGAAAATTCCATAATAGCTTACAAAGAAGTTCCTAGATTAGTTGTGAAACTTACGGAGATGCAGAAAGCATCACATTAATTAATTACAGGTTGGACAGGAGTCTTATCCTAATGTTATGGATAGGGATGTTCAGCTTTTATTTCTTCTATTTCCCGTGTTCTTATAAGGGAAAAAGTCTTGCAAGGAACCACAAGGAGCAAGTGTGCAATTGTAAAGTGCCTGAATATGGTAGATTCAGGGCAGCAACCATAAAGGTAGCAACAGACTAAATTGCAAAGCAATTGTAAATGGTGTTATTTTTGCATCACTGAGTGTGAGTGTATTAGTTTATCTTCATAAATGATCTCTGAATCGATTGTATGAATTGTAAAATTGTTCGTAACTAACTTTCCTTTATTATGATCTCCAATATAGATAATTTCCTGTCATGGGCATACACCTTCTTCTGTATATTGTTTCTGTACAGATTACTCATAGCTACACTTTATTACATGTGAATCACTTGTTAAATTTTATGCATCATGGTGTGTCCTGTGAGATTAATATGCAGGTCTGGATTTTGGTGCCCGTTCTTGTACAATTGCTCTCCTCAGGTTTATATTTTTATGATTTTCATCACAAAAATGTCTATATTAAATTTCTCAGATTTTATGATGATAAATTTTATGACAGTAATAAGGAATTATCTAGCTGTGGTAGCTAATAATATATATTTGAACAGCAGAGATGATGCTTCTGCTACAACTATTCGTTCATACAGAAAGTATTATAGAATAAGTGCTGAGCAAGAGGAGGACCCACAAACAGCCCCTTCAGGATGGTCTGAATCGTTGGGCCCTCTTCTGCCCGACCCCTCTGACCCTTGGAAGTTGAAACCAAGGTGGGTCAACTTGCTTCTGACAAAAAGATGCTCTGCATGATTTGCCAGCGTAGATGCAAACAACCCAGGTATCACCTGACCAAAAATCCAGGGCCACCAGATCACAGAATCCCTACAGTGTGGGAACAGGCTCTTCAGCCCACAAGTCCACACTGACCCTCAGAGCATCCCACCCAGAACCCATCCCCTAATCCCTGAACACTATGGGCAATTTAGCATGGCCAATCCACCTAACCTGCATATCTTTGGACTGTGGGAGGAAACCCACACAGACACAGGGAGAACGTACAAACTCCACACAGACACCTGAGGGTGGAATTGAACCTGGGTCCTTAGCACTATGAGGCAGCAGTGCTAACCACTGTGCCGCCCTGTAATAAGCAATTAATTATTTGTTCTTGTGCAATGTTGCTATTGTTTTGCAGCCTCTGTTCTCGAAAGTGCAACTGTCAATGAGTTGGTCAGCAGTTTCTGTGGCAGGGAGGTGCAAACCACAGATGGAGTAATGCTTTACAATGAGCAGGAAATAAGAACACCTTACTTTTTGTCTTGTCAGTACCTAGGTCTGTGTGCAATGTTCTTTCTCTTTAAATGCACCAGTAGGTATTGCAGTCTCCTCTCTCACAAGTCAACTCATTTAGCTTGAGTGTGGTCGCAGCCAATTTCTTCCTCGATGAATACTTACAGTTTCCAGCACAATAAAAGGTAACAAAGAGCATTCCTCGGCCAGTGGCTTCCAGCCTCCGGCTGACCGTGTCAGTGAATCCCCAAATATCCACATTCCCTTTCCGACAGCTTATTACATGAACCCTAGAAACTACACATCTCCCAAGTTCTCACCTATGACCCTGCACCTGATTACACTTCTCCCCACTCCCCCAGCTACTGGGTTATTAGGTGTACCTCCCATCATTCATTCCCATACGAGGTTTACTGTCGTTCCTCCTGCAGAAACTATTGCTTCCCTCCATGTTTGTAACCCTCAAAATTCTCGGGACCTTCAGCCCCCAGTCCCAAACACTAACTTGTGAGTCTCAATCCCGTGGCAAAGGCATCCTTGCGCTCACACTCCCTAACACCTTTCATCTCAGTGTCTGTGGATGAATGCAACAGACTGACTTGAGAAAACCCACAGGCCAGCCCCAGAAGAGAAGTCTGGTGGCTGCATATTTCTCTAATCAAATTAGACCCTCTTACTGGACTGGTGGCAATGAAGCCATTGGACTGAACATGACACCCCCTCCCTGAACTGCAGAGAAATGGATTCCCTGATCAGAATCACCGCCAGCATGTGCCTGACTGTGGCCACACATTTCACTGCAGCCAACTTTGCTCAGATCCCAATAAAGTTCTATCCTTTACGATTTTTTTAATGCCTCAATAGTTTCTGCTCAACCTTCCATTCTAATGACAACAGCCATAGCTTCCCTAATCTTCATTCTATCACGGTGTGGTATGGCAAATGCTGTTCCCAAGACCGCAACAAACTACAGAGAGTTATGAACACAGCCCAGTTCATCATGCAAACTAGCCTTCCATTCGTTGACTTCACCTATACTTACCACTGCATTGGGAAAACAACCAACATAGTCAAAGACCCCTCCCACCCCAGTAATGCTTTCTTCTACCCTCTTGCACTGGGCAGAAGATATAAAAGTTGTATACACAGGCAAACACATTGAAAAACGGCTTCTTCCTCGCTGTTGTCAGACTTTTGAATCGTCCTCTTTAACGTTAACATTGATCTCTCTTTGCACCTTCCCAGTAGCTGTTACATTAAAGCTGTTCTGTTACCCTGATATACTTGTATAGTACAATCAGCCTGCAAAGCACAAAAGACAACGCTTTTCACTGTAACTCGGTACATGTGACAGTAATAAATCAAATCAAAATCGAATCAAATCAATCTGTGTTATATGAGTCTCTGATCCTTGGCATCATTCTCATCAATGTTTTCTGCACTATAATTTCCCAATTTTTCTAAAGTGTGGTTCTCAAGATTTGTTACAGTATTCCAAGTGAATCTAAACTAATATTTTATAAAGGGTACCTTATAACCGGGTACCTTATAACCTCCTTGCTTTTTTTAATTTATGGTCCCATTTATAAAACATGGGACCCTGTATTTCTTTTTAACTACTTACTCAACCCGTTTGGGCACCTTGTGGACAAATTCCTCCAGGTTTCTTTGTTCCTTCAGCCTCAATTGCATCCTTTATTTTGTATTGCCTTTTCCCATTCTCATACCACTTCACACTTCTCTGAGCACTGAGTTTAATCAGCCATGTGTTCAGCTGTTCATTAAGCCTTTATGTCCTCCTGACGTTTATCACCATCCTCCTCAGTTCAGAATATTTTCAAGTTTTGTAACATTCTCAAGTTTTGAAATGATACCCTGTATACCCAAAAGCTGTGGTCCATTTACTGATCCAGGGCAAATTCATCTGAACACCTTTCTCCAGTTCAAGAAGCAACAATTCACATCCACTCTCTGTGATTGCTAACATTGTGACCATCAGCTTGAACTCTGCTGGTAAGCATATTACATGAGTCACTTTATGAGATGCCATTTGAAAATCCATTATCAATTACATTATCCTCATCAGCCTTGTCTGTAACCACATCAGAAACGCGAGAAAGGTAATTAAGTATAAATTACCTTGAAAAATTCTGTGCTGGCTATTCTTAATTAATGCAAAGTTGTCCAAGTGACTGTTAATTTTATCCCAGATTATGACTTCTAAAGCCTTTCCCACCACCAAAGTTAAACTGTTGGACGTATGGTTACTGCAGTTTCTCTTGCACCTTTTTTTGAATAGGTTTTCTAGCCTGTTGGCACCTTTGGCTCTTCTTATGCAATATCACTATTGTTTCACAGCCTCTGTTCACAGAAGTGAACAGTATGGTTTGCTAGGCCATTTCAGAGGGCAGATAAGAGGGCAGATTTGTTCAGCAGTGTATTCCTCCAGTACATAGGAGACTGGAAGATGATGACTATTGTCTCAATATTTTCCTCTATCACTTTGCTCAGTCTCCTTCGTGGACCTGATCCAGTTCTGATGACTTAACTTATTTACATACAGTTCTTCTTGTTAATTTTCTTTTTCCCTTTATGAGGTTTTAGACTACCCGATGTCTCAACTTATTTACACATCTTAAGGTAATATGACACTAAAATATATGATCATGTGTACGGAAATATATAGGGGAGGCAATCGCTAGACTATTAATCCTGCAATTCAGCTAATGTTCTGGGGACCCTGGTTTGAATTCCACCATGGCAAAAGGTGGAATTTGAATTCAATAACAATCTGGAAGTAAGAATCTACTGATGGCCATGAAACCATTGTTGGTTGCTGGAAAAATCCATCTGGTTCACTAATATCCTTCAGGGAAATAAATCTGCCATCCTCATCTGGTCTAGCCACTCCAGTCAACCACATAGCAATGTGGTTGACTCTTATTTGCCCTCTGAAATGGCCTAGCAAACCACTCGGTTGTAGGCCAGGTAGGGAAGAGCAATAAGTGCTGGCCAGACAGCGACGCCCAGGTCCCTTGAGAGAATAAAAAAATGTGTATCAATAGACTAAACTTTCATTCACAACACATCAGCTTCCTTCAAATTACTGATGTTATTATTCACTTTGAGACCACTGACACTTAAAGAAAATTTCAAGTGCCTTATGATTAACTGATAGAGCTATGCTTAAAGATTTAATGTGTTTACATAAAAAAATAAATTTTAATACAGATAAAGAGAAAAATGTAAAATAAGCACCATCAATTTAACACAATTCTGAATATCTAGCTTCTCGCTGAATGAACTACACATCAGGAACACCCTGTTTCCTATGGATCACTTTGCACCAGCAGTTTCTGGTCCCACTGCTGGTTCAATGCTCCTGGCAAATGTTCTCAGCCAGTTTCAAGCTAATTGACCAAAGCTGACTGTTCCCAAACTAAAAGTAAACTACCTTCTTACACAAGGCTCTTTAAAGAAAGGGATGTAGCTCTATGAGACTGGAAAACTCAGTGCCTTCGATGCATTTTATTCACCACAAGCAAAAAAAAATCATCATCTTGGATCTCCAGGTCTCTTAGAAGTTCTCTCACCATTATCTCCTGACCAAGACCCTTTTACTTTAAATCTACAAATTTCTCAATGGTGACACTTTGTGCATGAGACTGCCTAAATGGTTATACACTGAAAGCCATAATCTCTGAGAAAATTCTTGTATTTCTATGATTGAAATTAACATGTCCTAAGGACTCTTGAAAATGGCTGTACCTTTATTTGAACAGTTTGCTGTTCTTAAACTTCAGGAAAATGAACATTTTCCCATTGAATTGAAAAAAAATCTTCATTTGCAAATTGTGTGTGATTGACTGGAAGCAATTATATATTGGTCACTGCAAATAATGGCATTGCTTAGTGACCTCATCTCTGAGATTGATACAATGCTGATGCTGGTATTCTATTAGTGTTCTATTACTTCTATTTACTGGCTCTTTGTCATTAGGATCTGATGAACAAATTATTCCACTTCATCTAGATTCTTTTATTTCCATTTTCATGTTATGCTTTGTTAGACACTGGCTGCCAAAACAAGAACTGCATCTACATGAGACATGGTTATATTCACAAATATGCCTAACAATATAATTTTTTAACAAAATATAATCTTACTTTAACATCAACACACAGTCGAGAGGTATTTTGGTAATATTTACTGCAGAAAGTTTCCAAATGTTTTCTTGCTGGTTGGATCTAGGATTGAATACCTTCAAGCACCTTTGTACTTTAAAATACTTAATGACGATATTATAATTATTTTGAGAAAATGTTATGATAGTTAATGCTATTACAAGCTGTCTACATGCACCTTAAGAGTAACTTGTCATTGTTTAATACCTAGTTTGCTGTAAAGAGGACACTGCCAGGAAAGCAACCATAGATAAAAAGCTCTGAATTAGGACCAGGAAATAATCAGTACTTCTATTAATTCTGCATCAGAATCATGAGTTAACTGCAAAGAATAGTGCAACTGAGATGGGAGAATTCTTTCTCATCTAATTTTCATGTTTTTCATGTATCTCACTATTAAGGTGAGAATAGCTTAAATTGTTTTGAGTTGCTTGGAGTGATTTCAAACCATTGGCTTGCAACACTGGTCACATATTATGCTGCAAACTATTCACAGAAAGACCGTGCACCCTATGCCCTTTATAGCACAAAGCAACTGCAAAGTTTGCACGGGGAATGTATTCTAAAAGCAGGGGAGTTTACTGCAGCTGTACAAGGTCTTGTTGAGACCACACCTGGAGTATAGTGTACAGTTCAGTTGTCTTATTTTAAGAAAGAATTTAATTGCTGAGAAGCAAGGTTAACTTGACTCACTTCTTATACGCTGAAATATTGTGTTATAAATGATGTCATCCTGCAGTGTGAGGCCAATGAGACAGAGCTGTAAGGACAATCTGTTCCATTTTCATCCAGGATGTTAACACAAACAGGACAATTTACACTCAGTCAGAGAATGTGTGTCTGCCCAATGTATTTGATTGTGAACATTTCATCAATACAAATTGGAAAAGACAAAGTGACAGTCAAGTCAGACCACAAGCCACTTCAAAATGTTTTTTTCTCAAGCTGCTACTATTGGCTCCAAAGCATCTTCAGAAAATCTTTCTGAGGCTTGAGAGGTATCATCTGACAAACAAGCAAAAGAAACAAACATGTATTAGAGACATGTTGCTATCAGTAGCATTCACAATGAAAAATGTAGAAGGTGCCACAAGACAATTTAAAATCTTCCAGATCTATTATGAAGGAAGAGTTTGTCATGATGCGAAAGTCATCCAATCAGTCGGAACATTGAATCTGATTAAGAAGCATTTTTCTCAAAACATATAATCTACTCAAAAGATGCAACTCTCCACATGTTGCAGGAAGTAATGATGAAAGAATTGTTTGAAAGCATCAAGGACACTCCTGTGGTTACAAGAGGGTGTTGGAAATACATAGATTAATTGACAGCACAGTAAGGTATATTGCACAAAGAAAATACAGTCATTATCTGAGAAGAATTGAGAAGACAGATGCTAAAGTACTTCTATGCAAACCACCAAGAAGTGAATCAAGTCTAAAGAACACAAAAGAAGAGCACTACTGGTCAAACATGATCAATGAAATCAGGGAACAAATTGGCCAGTGCAGTGCTTGCAATGAGTACCAAGCTAGAAATTCACTGCTGACACATAACATCCCAAAAAGACCATGGATGAAGTTGGGATTAGACTACTTCACACTTGCAGGAGTTGATTATTGTGTCTCCGTAGACTATTACTCTGACTACTGGGAGTTAGACCGGCTGACCTCAATGATTATCTGTGAGATTTTAGAATGTCTGAAAGCACATATTCCAGACATTGTGATGAATGACAATGGCCCTTAATTCACAAAGAAAGAATTCAGCACCTTCATAAATCAATGATCAAAGTGATTCCCAGAAAAGGGACACACCAGATGAACAGCCAATGGCAATGCACACACTTGCAGAGGCTATATGTGTAATGCATGCACAAAGATTGAACAGAATAATGAACTGTTAATACATGAGGGCAGTTCTGAACATGGTGGATAATTTGAGTAATTGTACATCAGTGTAAATGGTAACACATGCAATTAGTTTGTGAGATAACAAGGTGTAGAGCTGGATGAACACAGCAGGCCGAGCAGCATCAGAAGAGCAGGAAAGCTGACGTTTCGGTTTGTCTGCAAAAGGTTGGGATGAAAGTGCAATAACACACTCATGTTCACCCTAGGTTGCTGCAGGCTTGTGATACGAAACTCTGATGGTATCAATCCATCTTGGAGCCAGTTTAATAAAGATGCAGAGCAAGCTAGCAAGCTGTTTTGTTGTGAGCTTGGTAAGTTATATTAATATGACAGACATCATTACAGAGGCTATGAGGAAGATCCAGGTGGTACATCTTAATCCTTTGAAAACTTAAGTTATTTTCCTGTTGTTCCCACAAAATCATTGCAGTGGGTGGCACTTCAACAATCCTCAGCATTTGCTATTTCAAGTACTTACAAACAAAAACAAAAACAAATTTGCTGGAAAAACTCCGCAGGCCTGGCAGCATCTGTGAAGGAAAAAAACAGAGTTAATGTTTCGAGTCCAGTGACCCTTCCTCAGAACCCCTATGCCTACAAACTGAATTTCCTCACATCTTTTTTTGCACCATTTACCCATCAAGCAACTATCCCGATCTGCTTTTGAACTGCTGTTTACCGCATAATCTGCATTTTTTTTTCTCAGGTGGTACCTCCTCTGCAGCTTCCAAAACGTCTGACAAGGCCTCATCTGACACTTTGACAACAATTTAGTCATGAATTAATTTTACCTTCAGTCCTGCATCTGCTCAAATCTCTGCCAGCTGATAAAGATAATTTATGAGCTAAATCAATACTTTCCCCAGGCCTCTGCTCCCTTTTATTAGACTTCCCCCTCCCAGTAACTTTACTTCTCCAAACAATGAAATGACCAAAAAAATGCTGCCTTCATCTGATGTTATATTTTCATTGGTGCCTTGCCTAATTAATATATTATTAATGATGCTTCCTACAGCTTAAATTAATGCAATGACCTGATCCTTTTGGCCATGCTTACCTAATCTGAATGCCAATCAATACCCTGTGAGCCTTCTGTTCCCAGCATCCCTTTCTTGACCCTTGTGTCATTCTTGATCATCTGGAATAGTTCTAGGAGTGGCAGGGTAACCTCTTTGCCTCAACTCAAATTATATGCATTGTCTCAATGCTAGTTTAGAGCTTCATCTCCCTTACAGTTCCCTCTATTTAATCATTTAACTCTGACATCTTCTGTACATTATTATATATCATCATCATCATATGTCCTTCTGATGTTAATCCCTTTACTCTGGACGTGCTATATCTTTGCAAATTACCTTCTATGGTATGTGTCTTGTGTCAGTGGATAGTGTTGATATTACATTCAGGTATTGAAAACTTATTTTAAAATATTCTTACAGCTTCTAAACTTATGTGAAAATGTTCCTTGTCTCTGTTTCTGACACAGAAGCAGGTAAAATACTTTTCTTTAAATCACACTTTGTTGCAGTTAGTCAAGAGGTGAGAAATGTAAATATGAAGCACATACCATTTTATCCTGTCCTCAAATACAAAAGGCGTATTGTATTGCTAGCTGTTATTCCTATTAAACATACTGAAGATGTTAGTATTTAATGTGAGATTTCAGGTTTATCTCATTGTTTCTCATAATTTTATGTCCAAGCTATAGAATATTCTGTAAAAGACGGGAAATACATTTTAGAGAATAGCACTCATTCAATCTGCATTGATCAAATCCACTAAATTATAGTCTATTTGTGGTTCCAGGGTTCATACTGAAGGGCAATCAGATCTCCCTTAAAATAAACAGGCATAGAATGGATAATCAGAATGAAAAATAGCATTCCTTTACTTGATGTTTTCTTTTGATAGAATTTATTAATAATGTTTTGCAACAGATAAGAAAAATGTGTAGTGGGAGAAAGATTTTAATAAAAATATTAGATTATTCTGTTAGTTTTAAATAAGTCTGAGTGGTCAAAGAAGTATATTGATAGACATTATACACAAAAATGAAGCAATGTTTTGCATGGCATTGGTTTCAATGGAAGTGCCATTCTTTGGGACTTCTGCTTTGCTGAAACCTCTTTGTCAGATTTTAAATCTCATGTGTATGCATAGATAGTGCTTCTACTGGAGTTACTGCAGCACGTGGAGGAGAAGCTCTGAGCAAATTCATCCCTATTCCTTTTCCCACATCACACCAGGACGTTTAAAAAGCAGTTTTATTCCTAGAAATTATTGTCCAATTTAGTTTGACTCAATTGTTACAAATTTTGATGGTGAGTCCAATAGAATGACAAAGCTATTCAATTTAATTACCTTACATTGTAAGATTTGTTTGAATATTTATCTGACTTGCACGTGTTCGAAAATAGAGAAAAATAAGTTATCTAAACCTTTGATTTACTGGTCGCTATTTTGAAGGTACATGTTACCTTAATTGTGTCTGAATCAGTAATTTCCATTGTTAATTAAAAAAGGAAATAAATCAAACTGAATTTTATATGTCATTGTTATGACCTGTTTATTAAATGCACAAAGAGAACTCTTTGTCTTACATTTACCAATATTATGTCACTACAATTATTTCTTCATTCTTTTATAGTTTACTAAATATGTTTGAGAGTTACAGCATAAAACTAAGTTTAAAATAAAAGCAGAAAAAAAAATAGAAATGGTCCATAGGTCAAGCATGTCTGTGTAAAATGAAACAGAGTTAACATTACAGGATGATGAAAATCACACATCTTTTAATGCAACTTTCCATATCAATGCTCCTTATACATCATTCATTTATCTTAACTAAGCATTGTTATGGACCAGGCCAACGCCCCTCAAAATGTATTAAGAAGGTAGCCGAGACTGTAACTTTTTCTTATTTTAAAGGCAAATGCCAGGCATTGCATTCCAGATGCAATTTGACTGGTCAAACTATAAGCCTTGAAGCAAAACACACTTTATTTATACATTATAGTTAAAATACAACAAAAGGAAGAATTGAAATAACAACTCAATTGGAAAACTTGATAGAATAATTGATTATTTAACTACTAAACAGTAATTGTTCCAAGATAGTAACATCCCATAAACAGATCCTTAGCAAAGAAAAATTAAGTAAAATAGACTCTAGCAGCAGGAAGAGAACACCACACTGCCAGCTTTTAGCTGTAACAGAGGGAGGAAAAACAGCTTGCGCATCCAGCTTCAAGACCCCAGCAGCAACTGTTCTAGAAAACTAAAACTAAAAATCCTGGTTCTGTGGGAGCTTGAATCCACCCATTCAGGCTGCTTCTATTGTTCTGACTTTAAAAACAAAATGCCTCATAAGCTTTTTTACTTTATGGGCTTTGTATCAGACTGCTTGATACCTCGTTTGAGTGTTTGTACAACTGTCAATCTATGTTTACAACAAGAGAAAAAGCTTGTAGAGGGTGTTGTGTAAGGACTTCAGGACCTTAGAGCAAATGTACAATACTACCATGGAGCTGCACATTACTGAGCATAAATAGCACAGTGTGGGCTGAGTCGGACTACAATTGAATGTACACTGGAAAGAGCAAATGGACATGAGTACATACAGAAGATAAATTGGCCCTTACCTAATGTATATAAGATTCAAACCTGCCATATCTATGATTGCTATGTTTGACATTATTTATAATGAAATATAAAGTATAATAAATAATGTTACTTCAAAGGATAAGCCTGAAGATAGCTCTTCACTTTGTCTTGTCTTCCAGCGGTATGTCTGTAATCCAAGCTTATAGTGTGGCATCAAAGCACATGATAAAAGACCGAGAATTTCCAGCATTTTCTGTTTCACTTTAGATTTCCAGCATATGAAGGATTTTGCTGTTGCAACATATGTTACTATTATGTTATTTTAACAAAATTTTGGCTCCAAGATAAAATCAACAGCTGAAACAAACTTAGAGGATTCTTTGAACATGAATATAATTTAGGTGGAATGAAAGTCAAAACTATCTCGAATTAAGAATGATATATGTATCCAAAAACTAAATGAAAGGCAAGATGTGTTTAGAGCTGTTCTAAGGATTTGTAACTGTAAGAAAATGGATCTGAGTGGATTTGTGTAAATGTTAATGAAGAAGACCAACTTAACTTATTAAACCCTTATTAAAGGTTAATACACGAAAGAAAAAAATGTATGCATGGCTACTCATGGGGCCATTATGAAAATGCAACCTTCAACTCTAGGTTAGGGCTGGTATTATGATCTTAAAGAGGAACAATGATATATTCATAATACAACTGCATCTTTCTCTCCCTTTCATCAGATCTCTGAGTCTGAGAGTTTATATCCAGAAATACTAATTGTCCTTCTTTAGTGTCAACTTGTAAAAGCTGACACATGTTTTTCTATAAGATTTGGACTGGAGGGCTTTCTACAACCAAATGACATGGAGCTATCTCTGGGCAAAATTAATATGGTCTCCATCTAGAACATTCTCTTTCACCTTAAAGTAAAGAAAAGATTTTAAAACTTGTAAAGTCTCACCTTTCTGGCCAGGGGAAATGTATGCCTTTGTCACATAGAATACGATATGTGACACTCAACAGCAGTTATCTTAGTAGAGAGAGCAATAATTTAAAAATATCAGTACAGCAGTAAGCGAAGTGAATCGAGCAGGGTTGTTCTCTGTCTAACTGAATAGCATTACCCACTTAAGGGAAGTTTGAAAAGACAGTCAGCATTTACACTGTGTTACCATAGTTATCCAGTACATTTCCTTTGCCAGTGTGGCATGAAGAATAAAGTTTTACAAAACCTTGTCACTGTATTTTCAATTCTACCTTTTTTGTTGCATCTTTGCTTATCAGTGATGCATTTTTGTGTATGTCACTTTGACTACAAAGAATTCATTAGTTACAAATGGAGATTATGATACAGTAGCATTTTTTGCTGGTGATTGTTTTCTTGAGTTCCTACCAGGCAAATTTGTTCACATGGTTTTCACTCCCTCCAGGAAGTCCTCTTATGCTTGGTGGCATTTTTAAATTATGAGAGGGACAGGTGAGAGCTTCCATTCTATGCTCCTAGCAATTAGGTTTGTTTGTGTTGCTTCATTCCAGCAATTCCCATATGATCAGTGTCTTCTCCATATATTAACGTTTTTCTCATTGTCACAAAATTTGCAGACTCCTTCCCTGAATTAATGAAGTTTTCATTGAATGACTCATACTTACTGAAAATGTTAATTATCATTAATGCGCCAATTTGATCAAGAACTTTTGTTTTCATAATTTACATCATACCTTTAGCAACTGATTATATTTAATCTTTGATGAGCTCAGTTTTTTCTCCTGCTTCCTTCCAGAGGAAAGTATAGCCCTTCGCATCCAGGTTCTGATGTCAGAGCCATGTTTTCCAGGCTGAAGTATACTTGCAACCCCATGGGGCAACCTTAGAAACATAACCCTTGATCTACTAGACCATCTCATAATCTTGACAGTTTTTATATGTCTTTGAATGGTTTCAAATTTCAATTTTAATATTGAATGTAAACATCAGTTTATATTTTGAATATAAGTACTTTAGATTGTCCCTTCAATTAGAACATTTTCCCTTTGAATTCTTCTATTTGTAACACATCTATATATCCCCTTTAATGTAGTAAAATGTCACAAGGAGTCTCACAGGAGCACAATCATATAGACCTGAGATTTAATACTCAGAGAAGTCAGGACTATTTCAATTCCCAAGCTTTGAAATGTGCCATCTGGACAGCTAATCTCAGGAGATTGCAAATATCAGCAATGTTGCTTTGTTGTGTACAGTTATTTCAGATTTATCATATTTCTACGATGTCTGGTTTTTACATTGTATAAGTGCATTTCACTACGTGGTAGGAATTATATCTGTGTTGTTTCCAGAGATTTTATTTGAGTCCTTTATAATGCCTTCAATTGCTAACCTACCTGGTCCTCCTGTGACTATTTTTGAAAAGGTCAAATGCAATTTTAATTCACTTTGTCACAAATCTAATTTGTAACAGGGGACAGAAAAGCAGAAATATAGTACTCGAAGGAGAAGGTATGACAGAGCTGGAAAAAAACATGCCTCCAGAGATGTTAAAAGAAATGCTTTACTATGTTTTTCTCAAAGCTTTCAAAGTTAGAATGATCTGAAACTTGCAAAAGAGTATTTGTGCCTAAATTCAAATATCACACATTATGAAAGATTTCACCTTTTAAAATCAGCTGATTAGCAGATTTTAAAATGTGATAACACTGATTAAATTAAATCAGGAATCACAATTTGTTTTGAAACGAAAGTGATGTTTAAAGCAAATTGAGTTAATAACAGTTAAAATAACATACAAATGAAGTTGGTAGAAGTGTGCTACTTGGCACATAAATGAATTTCAAAATGATAAAGGGTTAAGCTGCTAGTTATTTTATTGCATGAATGAAAGGGATGCAGATTTAGAAGCGAAAGACAATGGGCTAATAATTCCAACACTAGCAAATTAAATAAGCAGAAGGAACAGGAGTCACACAATTAAAATATCAACTCTATCCGAGGGAAAATTTAGTATTACTAATTTTGGACAAATTATAGGCAGGGTTTCCCAGGTTGGTTGTGAAATGGCTTTGTGAGTGATCTCCATTAACATTTTTATCACAAAATGAAATTCCAGTGAATTACTTCAGAATTATGAATCTACGGCGCAGAATTTTCTCATGAGGAATGTGTTGAGGCTAAAGCATTGAGGAGGAAAAATAATCTGTTAATAATTAGTACAAGTATGTAAGTTAACAAGATGCTTGACAGAGAAGGGTGCTCAAGGTCATGTTAATGAAATGTGAATTTTAACAAGGGTTTTCAGATGGCTTACATGTTTGAGAAATTAAATGAAAATGCAATGTTAGTGATAGCAGGAAATGTTAAAAAATTTAAACAAAATGTGAGATTCAGTGTAATTATTTCAGGGTGAATGGACAAGCCTGGACATGAATATTCCATTTAGGTTAATTTAAAATAATGTATACTTATAATCTATACTTAGAGCTAAGACTGAATGATTGAAATTCCTATTTCCTACAGAAATCAGAACAGAACAGCAAAAATGTGTTGCCTAACCGAAGTGCCAACAGGGTTCATTTAAAGTTACACTGCTAGCCATGATATATGCTTTTGTTTCACCTGCTGAACATTGCTTTAATTGCTGTTACAAATATTGCAGAAACAAACATTCTCATTTGGAATGACTAGATAGCACGCATAGATATTAAAAATGTAGTTGATCTCATACCTAGAATTCATAATTCATATATTTCTCATTTGCATGTGGGGGATTTGTGTATGGATTCCTCATTGTATGTTTTTGAAGCTGTCCCGCACATCCCAATTTTGATTCTGTCCTAATGGGCACTGGTGTCATGTACACAACTACTTACTAAATTTGCACTGTTTTGCCTGCACTCAGGGCAAACATTTTTCTCCAAGATAGCAGCAATCTTGTACAGGTGTTACATCTTCACAGGAACAATCACTATCATAGAAAGAGAAAGATACACAATGTTGTATTTGGCTGCTCTGAGGAAGACTAGGCTGTAGAAACCAATTAATTGGTGCATGGAGCACAGTTCCATAACTAGTTTCCCATTCAACAAGCCTGCCTTGGTTTCAATGTTTCTTTTACCGCAAAGCCTTCTGTAAAACATTCATGTGCCAGCATCAGTCACTAATTTTCTGTAAGAATTTGACAGAGCCAGCTACATTTCACTGTTCATCAAGAGTTGGCCAAATACCCCATCCTGGTCCAGCTCTTTTTGTATCAATATTCATTGGTTAGACCAGTATTTATTGCATACGTTTAGTTACCCAGAGGGCAGTTAAGCATCAAAAAGTTGTATGTAGCCAGACCAGCAGTTCCCTTCCTGAAAAGACATGAGTGAACCAGATAGTTTCATTCCTACCCCAACAACAGCTTTCGAGGTCATCATTAGACTCTAAATTCAAGATTTGTTGTTGAATACAAATTCCACCATCTACCTTACCAGGTTTGAACCTGCTTCCCCAGACACAGCATGGGTCTCCAGATTAAGAGTCCAGCAATAATACCATTAGACTATTGGCTCATCTTGGTTGTATAGGACTGAGAAAATTGGTGCTGGAACAGAAATTTCACTTGCCCATAAGCCATCCCTGTGGCTTCAGCCAGGAGCAGGACAACATATCGCTTTATGGGATTTAACAGAGTGCCTCTTGATGTTGTTAGTTGCTTCATCTTTTTAGTGGGGGTGACAGAGGCCTGTTGGCTGCCTGAGGTATTTTGCGAATTCTCAGTATTGCCTGTTGTATGGGACTACTGGGCCTGTAGGAGGAAACAGTCAATGCAGTTTTCTCCAGTGAGGGAAATTTCTTTAAAACTTCCCTGCAGGTAATTCAGCTTTCGTTGTGGTGAGCCAGACATTCTGCCTTTTATTTTGCTGGTCTATCCAGCTTCCCACTGCTGGCCCTTACTTTCTTCATGTTCGAGGGACTGCACTTCTTTGTCCCATTCAGCATCCATTGAACAACAATGAGTTCCCTCCCTGACTCAGAATAAATAGATAAATAAATCAGCTTACATGGAGTGGGCAATGTTTCGTTCAGGAAAAGACTAGCTTTATACCTTACTATGACTTCAATTTACTTTTTCTGCAGATCACTTTTGGAATATTCACTGTGAGTGTCATGCCGATGCTGTTGGGGATATAAGTCATACTCTTGAATTAATACAAATAGGTCAGCTGTATTACTTGCCACCTAATAATATGTGAGGTTTTAAGACAGTCTACATTTCAGGTCAAGAGACGTGCTCAGTAGCCTCACTTTACAGCCAATTTAAGTGGTTGATGTCAGTGTGATATCCTAAAATTGGAATTGTGTAGAAAAAAATACGCAATGTTTGTCTTCGAAATCTTGATTTAATGACTGTCCTCGCCCCTTCCACCTCACCTGGAATGTCACATTCCCATATGCCTACAGTCATCTCTGGTAGTGACAGCAGACAATGGCTCAATATTTGTGTCTTTTCACTTAGCCAGAACATCCAGCTCTTCTTCATTGGCTTCAGGCAGGATCATATACACTTTGAGACAATAAGCTCTGACGACAGTGGATGAGTTTAAATTTCACTGCCTCATGAGGCAAAAAAAAGTTAAGTTGAGCAATGATTGTGATCTCCCTTTCGCTTCAATCCGGCACCACTCCACCACCTTGCTCTCTGGTCCCATTAGTTCCTCCCTGTCCTTTCCCAAGCTCATGGCTTCCCGATGCCCCTGTTCTGGTCTTCCCTGGCAGCTACTGACCCGTCTTTTCTTGGCTTGTTTGTGGCTCTCCCCTGACACTTCCTGGTGATCTCCTTGACCTAGCTGGCTCTCTAGGGCTGAATTAATGGCCTGCCCTACCATTAACTTACCCTGCCTCCACTATGGCCAAAATTATCACACCAAATGGCCTGGACTGGCTCTCTGCAACCTATATCACTGGCCACCTTTCCCTGAATGGTTTGATATCACCACTATGGCCAGAATCACAGTAACTATTGCATCTGACCAGCTGTCCATGGCTAAAGTCATTGGACCCAACTGCCCCTGAGTGCTTCTGTGTGGCTGCATTCTTGATACAACTGCCCCTGAGTGGATGCAGGCACAGGCACCTACAATTGGGCCAGAATACACCTGAGGACTCCATGCTTGCTCTCTTGGCATGACTCACTTCACACCTACATGGATATTCACAACATTTCTGCCTTGACTTGCCTTTTCACGTTTTCCCCCTCAGGCAGAGCTTGTTCTGTTGTGCTTTGCTGTTTAGCACAGACACAAAACAGGGCAGCTTGTAAAGGTAGTCAGCTGTCATCAGTCAACATGGTGGATGTGTTGTTGTATGGCTCCATGCTACATCAATGTCACACCCGCATATGCAACAGCAGCATACGTGACAAACATATTGCAGGCGCTTCAGCTAAATGATCTAATCTCTAAATATCAGGGAAGTAATCCTCATGGAAAACCCAGGGAGGCACCATTCAGTCAGGGATACCAACACAATAAAGGGCGTCATCCGCTATCATTCCAGGGGCTAGGAAATTTTCGGTCAGCCACTTGGATGATCAGGTCATAAAGTGTATATCACCGCAATCCAAGGAGTGGAATACAGTCAGTCCTGCAGCTCCAATGCAACCAGTGAGGAGTAACAGTAAGTCAGTCAGGGATTGGTACAGAGTTCGGTCAGATAGCTGGTCACGCATCAATCCAGGCTGTCCAATTAAGTCTATCAGGGGAATGGGCTATTGTCAGTTTAGCCTCAATGCAAGTTAAGGGAGTTTATTAAGGCCATCTCGATGGTGAGCAAATTGTGGAAGTGAATCCTCTGCATGGGAGACAGCAATCTGGAATGCAGAGGAGTTAATAATCGTAAAGGGAAGAAACTCAATATATGGGAGAAGTCAACCAGGGGGCTGGAAACAGTACCGCACAATGATTTTCTTTTATGTTGTACAATGATTATTCACCAATGTGCTCTCATATGCCATGCTGCCTATCTTAGGTGATTAGTGATGGGAGGACAAAGGACTAATAATCATACAACACTTGCAATCTCCTGCTGTATTCGCATGTCATGGCTTGTGCTACATTCATTGAACAAAAGTTCCTAAAAACCCATGTTGAAGCATTCTGTGGCAATTCCGGTTGGTGTCCTCCCTTTCCTATTGTGTGGAGGAATATGCTAATTTTTGAGTAATGTGAATGCTGACTGCTGGAGATGAAGTTCTGTTGCTTGGAACAGTTTCCAGACAGCTGTCCCACATAATCTTAGCAATCTACGTCCTGTGTAGCTGCAGCAGGCTTCAAGAGGGGATGTGATGGGTTCCCAATAGGTGGGAAAGCAGTAGCTGACTTTTGAGGAGGAACCTGAGGACATTGATAGATCTTTGTAGCATCAAGCACAACAATTGAGCCAGCCTCGGCCACATTTCAAGGATTTGCATTCCAGGCCCAAACCACCCTCTTTATGAAACCTGCCCTCTCATTCTTGATCCCTGTGTGAGCAGAAACATTTATTTCTCTACTGTGCATTGGAGAATTGCACATATTAATGACACCATACTCTACATTGTAATCTTTTGTAACCATTACAATTATGTAATCCAAGGATGACCCCATTAAATGTTATTAAGCAGTCATCAAAAAGTTGTTAACTCACTTTTAATATTGCAAAAATGCATAAAGAAATAGAAATACAAGACAATTTTTATGACACAGCTACAGTTGGGTTGTGGGACTGTAGTCAATGCGATATTATATTTGATGCCAATTAATGACAATGATGTTAGTTGATCACTCTTCATTTAGAGTTCTTTAGTGTAATTGATATCAAATGACAGCTGAAAGATTACATTTTAGTGCTAATCAATGAGATTAATGAGAGTGATGCTTGAAAGATTGTCTTTTAGAGTGAATGGAAACAGATGAGAGCCAATGAAGTTGAAAGACGCCAAAAATTTCTGGTAAGGATGTTTCAGTGAAACAGAGATGGCAACATTTATTTGAATGCCAGTTCTCATGAAAGACATTGACCTGCAAAGTTAACTATATTTCTTCCTCAACAGATGCTCCCTGACTATTGTGTGTTGTCAGTATTTTCCGTTTCAATTTTACGTCACCCATGGTTCTACTATAGCAATTTTTTGCATGAATGTTGTTTTGAATGCCGTTTTGCAAAAGTCAAAAAATGCGTGAGATTTACAGTCATTTATGACACATTTTGCGTATTCTATAATTTTTTTGTGCTTCCAAGCAGAACCTTTGGTTTAGATTTCACTGCATAAGGCTGTTGACTATATGCATTTTCATTTTTCATTTTCACATGTCTGAACTACTTAATTGCTAATTATAATCTTGGAGTAAATCAAATGCTGCTCCCTTCGATTTTCTTTTACAACCTCCACTTCAAGAATCTTTTTTTCAGTGTCATTTTTAACCGTTCCCTTGTGCTAAAGCTGCTTCATTCCAAATTTAATGTTAGGGTGAATTAATTAATATTGTATCTCAGGGCCAATGGCTGACATGACTTGCTCAAGCCATCACATTACTTTCATGTACTTAAGCCATTTCAGGTGAAGCCTGTCAGGCTTGGCATCCCACAAGTAGGATTAAATAAAGACTTAGCCCATCAATTCATGATTTTGAATGAGTAGAGCCACTTAACGGTTATAACTGATTAACTGGTTCACCTTTGAGAAGCAAAGACTTGAACAAGTTCCATGTTTAGAATATTGCAAAATTAAAATTGAGGAACAAAAGAAACATTTCAGGGACATGTAGAGTCATAGAGCAAAGAAACAGACCCTTCGGTCCAAACAGTCCATGCTGAACATAATCCCAAACTAAACTAGCCCCACCTGCCTGGCCCTGGCCCATATCCCTCCAAACCTTTGCTATTCATCTACTTATCCAAATATAGAATGAGTGGACAATTGCCATGGTTGATACCTCTGGATTTGCCAAACCTTACGATTAGGACGGCCTTATTGGTCCACACAAGTGAAGCATCATAGCTTCAATTCCAATGTTACTCAATTTCAGCCAGAGCTATAATGTCTCTCTGGTGGTTTGGGGAAGGTGAGGAACAAACAGCTTAGCCAGGTATTTTTACAAATAACTACAATGTAGATTTACACCTGCAAATAGATGAGAAATGGATTGTTTTCAACAGTATGGACTTTCCTAATGATTGATGTTGGGCCGCTATTGTTCCAGTGGATTCCTCGGGATGGAACAAAGTGATATCAGTACTGCACAGCAGTTTCCACTCACAGATATATCAAGAAGGTCACAAAGACTCACTTCACCAAGACAGAGAATTTCATCATCTTAGTCTATTGGGATGGAACTGCAAGATGAAAGGGTGAATGGATTCACCAGGATAAGAAGCTTACCAATTGTGGAGTTGTGGAAATTTCCCAATTCCCAATTTCCCGGATGAAAATGAGGGTTGAGTGGAGAGATTGCATAGTGCAGCAACAAACCATCATCTTTGGCACCATCAAGTGCTACTGGTTCTGCATAATCTATTCCAATAGTTGGCTTCTCAAGGGTGCTGAGAAGAAACTGTCAGGCTGGTCTTCTTTCAGTTGTCTGGTTTTTGCTGCTAATCTTGGCTATCCACTGTGTGTGTATTGCTTTGTAGATCCACTCATCAACAGGGAGAACTACAGGAGCTGCAACGACTTCCACTATCTGAATATGTAGTTGGTGTGCAATCACACCAATAGGTTCATCTTGGCGAATGACTATTGTCCTGACCACATCCATGATAAACTAATCATGTGGAAGTCTGCACTGCCTGCCATCTTCAATCCTCCAAGATGAGCAAATGACAGCTTCTTGGTGATTATACATGGCTGATGATTCCCATGCATCATCCTACTGAGTGAGGTCAGAGGGTTCTCATTGAGGGTCATGGGCTGACATGCTACACCATGGACCAAACTATTAGCTTTCAGTGACATTTTAGGTGCAGAGATTGCTTGAGGAGGTGTTTTACAGAGCAAGCCAGACATTATTTGGAAGGGGGCAGAGAAGAGACCACTAAGGAAGGAGAACCTTGTCAGTGAGAACATTCAAGTTAAGGGCCTTTCACAACTGAATATGGGCCCACAGATTCTAACTTTGTATTCATGTCAGACTCCTCATCTCAAATTCCTTTTTGGCAATATTAATTAATAGAAGTAAAAAATAAACTCTTATACTCAATAACTTTATCCAGCACCATGTTAGTAATATTTTTTAAAATCCAGAATTAGTAGTTTTCTGTATCCCCTTAATAACTGCCTGATGGTTCCCTTGTTAGTGTAGTTACACAGTAGTACCCTTGTGGCTACAGTATAGCTGGTGATGGGGTCAGGTTGTTATTTGTCCTGGAAAACACTTTTGATCAGTTCTGGGCTTTTCATCAGATCTGACTTCATACATCACCACCTCAACATTGATGGAAGCCAGTCTGGGCTGACTTCATGAAAGGCAATAAAAAGGACATTGGAAGAGTGGCATAGGAAACAGGAATGTTGTCATCCTGGGTAAGCAAAGCAGCTTTGTGCCCTATGGTGCCACTGCCATGGTCAGACGTGACCAGGAATCAGTAGAAAGCACCAAAGTATAAGGGAAATGTTGGTGAGCAGGAAATGGTGAGGAGGAAATGCCACCATCTGCAGATCAAATTTCTTGGTTACTTCCAGGATGAAAATGAGGGTTGAGTGTAGAGACTGCAAGTGCAACAACAAACCATTGTCTTTGGCACCATCAAGTGCTACTACTTCTGCACAATCTATCCCAATAACTGGTTGTACCAGCTCTTCAAGGGTGCTGAGAGGAAACAGTAGAGCTGGTCCTCTTTCAGCCGTCTAGTTTTTGCTGCTAATCTTGGCCATCTTTTCTGGCAGGAAGGAGAACAGGGTGACAGTAATAATGTCTGAGTGATGTGTCTGCCATAGCTGTAAGTTTGCAAAGGTGTGCACACCAACTGGCATGACAAATGAGTTGATGAGCTGTATCCTCAGGATCTGAGGAGTGAACCCTGAGTTCCAGGATACAATGGTGGGTGAATGATGAAGATGTGATGGATTGAGCACTGTGAGACCAATGCATTGAGCAGTGTGAGACCTTGAGTTGTGACATGCAGATGCATTCTCTCAGTTTGACTACCCAAGTACCACCATCTCCTCATGGCAGCATTCTGGTATTAAACCACCCTCACCACCTGCATTTATTCCCTTTTGAGATTCTGCTTGAAGACCTTTTGTCTTTCGCTAGAAAATATGGTATCTCTTCTGGCCTCCATTTGTTTTATCAATTTCTCAAGTAGGTCATTATTAAAGTGGGGAAGCACATGTGACATTTCCCTTCAGCTAAGTCATCCTAGATTCATCATTCAGCAATATCACTCAGTGAGTATAGTTTCCTCTTTGTAAGACTGTGACTTTAAAGATGCAAGGCTTTCTGAGACATAAAACTTTACTCAAAACTCTATGCTGTCCCATGAAGGGTGCAGAGACCACAAGCACCATTGACAGAGAAGAGTACAGTATGAGATGTACTCAGAGCGACACGGCAATCATACAAATGAGGTGGAAGCACCAAAATTGGGTAGTCTGAACTTCTATGAGGATTGTTTCAAGTATGATGCAGGTCAGAGACCAGGCAGCAAGTAACTCACTTAGTGACCTCGTGTAGTCTGTCTAACATTTATAAGTCACGTCAGGACCACCATAAGTCAGGCCTGTGATGAAATACTCAATATTTGTCTCGATGAGTGCAGCTTCAACAACACTTAAGAGGCTTAACACATCCATGACTAAGCAGCCTGCTTGATTAGTACTATATTTTCAAACGTTCACCCTCATTACCATCATAGCTTGGTAGCAGTGGTGCGTACCATTTACAAGATACATTGCAGGAATTCAACAAGTCTTCTTAACAGCATATTCCAAGTCCATGATGTCTACTATCTGGAAGGATAATGTCAGCAGATACATGGGAACAACATCACCCGCAATTTCCCCTCCAAGCCACTCACCAACCTGGCTTGGAAATATACCATTATTCCATCAGGGTTGCTGGGTCAAAATCCTTCCATGTGGGTCTCCGTACACTCAATGGACTGCATCAGTTCAAGAAAGCAGCTCACCACACCACATCAGGGGTGAGTAGGAATGGACAAATAAACATTGGCCCAACCAGCAAAGTCCACATACCTGAATGAATTTTTTTTTAAATGTTGTGAAATGTGTCCCTCAATGTGCCCAAAAGCAGACATAACTCAGTTTTCCCTCCATAGAATTTCACCAAGCATCTGGTGGAATTAGCTAACATTCATAAATGGGCTGATCTCCGAGAGACAAATGCTGTAAAGAATTTTACTCCTGCACTTGAGTTATATTTTCACTGATTGAGTCTTTAGATATGAAATGGATTTGGGTGATGCTGAATTAGCCAAGAGATGTACTGACAGACTAATTGTAGATTAAGCCCTAGCCAAGTTTGGATATTGTGCAAATCTTGCCAAATTATTAGTCTACAATTTTAAAATTCAACATAATGAAGCTATATCATGTTCAGATCTGGTCACCATGGCATAAGGGAAAATATGAAGGCTTGTAAGGAGTAAAGAGGAGATATCAGACGAGAAAGAAAAATCAGCAAAACGAGAACTTTTGACCCTAAAATAATTCAAAAAAAGAAACAACATTGGAGAGGTGAAATGACAGTGAAATGGTTAGTAAAGGTACTTTTTCAAGTTCAACCATAACTGTGGAACAGATGGTGAGAGGTTCAAACTGGGAAATACATGGTAGAATAGATAGCAGAAAACATTTATTCGTGAAAAGGGTAATTAATATTTGGAACCTTATTTTGGCTTGGAAGTGTATGCAAAATCTTGAGAATCATTCAAGCATCAATTAAATGTTATGACTAGTCCTTGGGTTTCTATGAAAAAATAATTTAGATGGGTTAAATAGATTTCTTCATTGTTTTATTGTTATTATTTGTAAAGAGCTAGTAACTAATTGTCATGGGGACTTGCTGTGCACAAATTAGCTGACATTTTTTCCTAAATTACAACAGTGATGCATTTCAAAGTATTTCCTTGGCTGGACAGGTAGGTCTCCTATAACACGATAGTTACATTCTTGTGTGATCTCGCGCAATAGAAAATCGTGCTGTAGAGAAAGAAAATTGCCATAGAAAATCACATTATAGTGAAATTGCTGTAGAAAATCGCTATACCTGTACAGCAGAAAGTTTCCGTTATCCAAACAGTGTCCACTATTCATCAATCGTGTTACAGCTAATTCATGTTAACGAAACACGTGTTATAGCAGAATTACCTGTAAAGTATTTTGAGGCATGCAGTAATCCATGAAAAACGCCATTTAAATACAAGTTTATCTGTCTTTCTTTCAATGCTGACATTCCCTCACTTTATCAGATATTTGTTTTTCCCATGCAGAGTTAATGGTTTCCAGCGCAACAACCTGTTTAATATTGAAGACAAAGGCTTCAGGCCATTAATCATTCAGCTCTATGCAAAATGCACTGAGTGATGATTGATGAGGTACAACCTTTATTAATGTTCATTGTAAATACAATAGTAAAATGCATCTAATTTGAAAATATATTCAAGGATGCAGCTTTAATTTTAATTTGTAATTAAACACACAATGTAGAGAGTAGTGTCCAGAATGTTGCTGACTATCAAAGTCTAAGGTATAGACAGCCATTAACTATCTATTACTTACTTGCTTTTCTTTTGCAGTGTCAAACTGTGCAGTGTTTCATTTCCCAGTGCTGTTTATGCCATTTTACATATGATGACTGTATGAAATGCAATAAAGCAGGGCCGTTAGGCTTGCCTTATAATCATCTGGAGAATCATTTGATCATTTGAAGAATTGTTGGTGCAAACCTGTGACTTGTGACTAAGCAACTCTTTAGCATTGTGGCACTTTCAGCTTGAGAAGCATTTCAAAGTTCCATTCCCTTTCCCAGTTCACATGCCATTTTAATAACTTGTTGTCCTGTATTATACTTATTTAAATGTTTCTTATAACTATATTGTCAAATAGATTGATATAATTAATAGAGGAGCACATGACCATGTCATGAAATATTCTAAAATATAATTAAGCTCTTACAATATAATGCTGACTTTTACATATGTATGATCTTCAGTTAAGAAGAAAATGTAAAAAGCTAAACACTTGCTTCATTCTGCTTTCTATGCACTAAAATTATACAATTAAGAGATATTAACTTTTATCTACAGATGGTTTTTGGTCTGTGATGTTTTGTGCATTTTTTTTTCTATTTTTTTTTCCCTTAACCTTCTCCTAATCCCTAGTCACAGATGCAGTATTGATTTCTTCAACATTGTCTTAAGCTGAGGTTTAATTGAAGGTCAGTATTTGCATCTCTGTCAGATAAACTACCTGAAATATATTATCTTTGCTTAACAGACATCACCTCCATAAGCTCATAATCTCATGCTTTGAACCTCACTGTGAGGGATTATGGATATATACTTCAGTAAGCAACACTTGAGAGGTTTGACCTATAGATATAAAGTCATAAAGATCATACAGTACTTGGACAGGTTGACAGAGAATGACATGTTTGTAAAAACAGTGCCATAGTGCTGGTGCTCATTATGATGACTGGCTTGAAATTAATTTTCTTTTGAGTAATAAGGCATAATCCCTTTATTAATATTTAATGTTTTCTACATGAGGCCATTTTATTTTTCTTTACTGTGTACTAAATGACAGCTGCTGTCAAGTATTTTGGTAATAAGAAGCTGCTACTTTGATGGACGTTCTGCCTGCAGTTTATAACAAGAGCCCCTATTTTGCAATTTCAGGGATTGATCAATTTTAAGACAGGTGTGGCTGAAGATGGGATGAAAAACTTGAAAAGTTTATTTTGGAGACTTGGCTACTTGCCAGCCATAAGCTAATTGTTTTGCTGAACCAATCTGTAATCTCCCTCTGACTTCAGTTTACTTTCTGCTTTCTTTCTGAAAGTTCATATGCAGTTCAACTCTCTTCCCATTAACAGTTCCTCACCACTGTCTTGCCAGGGAACTATTAAGAGTCATTTATCTTGTCGGGAATTGCTGTCTACACATTTGCAAACTCTATGAACTCTTTCAATTCTAGTACTGCTATATCACAGCAAAGACAGATCCTGGCAGGGCTGGCTCTCTTCCATGAATGTGGGTCTGACAGGTCAGGGCAGATCTTCTCCTGGGTCATCTTGGGAAGCCGCACAGTTTTCTGCCACAAGTCTTGCTGCTAGTCTTCCCTGTGAGTCTTCGCTGTGGGTGTGGCTTACAGGTGTGTGTTTTTATCCCCCTTACATTGGACTTTCCAGAATATTCAATGGCTTTTGGGCAATGGGGTTATGGGTGGGTTCAAATTATCCAATGGTGTCACACCACAGCCTTCATTGCTACCATTCCAGGTGGTGTAAAGTGCACCTACTTAGCCAGAAAGTCTGACGAACACTTAACCAATGCACAACCCTTGGGCTGGTTATAACTGGTTTCTCCTGAACCTTGGTAACCCCTTTGATCTTGGTTTCTGCTGTTCTCTGTAGTCAGTAGCTGCTGGCTGCTGTTTATTTTAGTATGGCCAATTTTCTATCAGGCCTGATTTCTCCGGTTGTGGTTCAATTTAGAATGTACAATTTTGGACCATGGTTACTTGATGCCGAAAGGTTTTATAAGGTTCTCTATGTGGAGTAGATCCATGTAAAAATCATTGTTGATCTGGAAATTTACTTCATTGAATGTACAGTGAAAGTTGAATTGACCACAGACTGCTGATAGTCTACGTTCCTTGAGTCAGTCTCTGATAAATTTTAATACATTTTGATTTAACATTTGTGGTATTGAAATTAATACCACTATTACAATAGAACTATTTTAATTAATGTATAGGTATGGGTGTGAAATGTTAATTCTGTACAAATTATATTGTTTTAACAAAAATTATGCAAAAATCTCATTAATTTTGCTTGTCTGTCCTCTCTGTTTTTCTCTGCTCCATCTTCTTTTCCAAAATGTTTCTTATTTTACATAGTACATACAGCACAACCCTAGGGTATTCAGCCTCACATGTCCATGCCAGTGTTTATCCTTCATCTAACCTCTTCAATATATTGTTTAATTCCTTTTTCCTCCCCCTTCAGTTTATGCAATTTTCTGTTAAATATGTAAATATTAGTTGCTTTGACTATTCCTTAGAGCAGCAAATTCCACATTCTGGGTAAATAACGTTCTTTTGAATTCCCTAACGGATTCCTTAGCAATTTGCCTTTTGCCCCAACATTTAGTCTCCTCTGAAGTAGAAATGTCTTCTTCACCTCTCTTCAACCAAACTGTTTTGTTCAGTTAAAGACCTCTATTTGGTCAAATTTCAGTTAAAGTTCTAAGGTATACAATCTTTACCAATCTTTATCCTTGAATCATTCTAGTATTGTTTTCCATTTTTCAACTTCTCCGATGATTCGGTATTCTCTTCATAATTTAAAGACCAGAACTGTTCATAGTAATCCAAGATTACTAAGTTTTCATGTAACCTCTCTACCTTTCAAATCTATTGCTTCTTTTTTTTTACGTTCATATTATAAATTAGCATTACTACTTTTAGTGACTTTTTATAGCTATATTTTCAGTTCCTACTGTTTTTGAAACCCATTGAAACACCTAAAGCAGAATTTCCTTTCTCTTTGAGTTTTGTGTAAAGGCAGGCTTAAAAAATGGTACAGAGTTCCACTCAGGGACAGGTTGGGTTTTCTCACATAACTATGCATGGGTTAAATGCTATTTTTTATGGGTAAGCAACCGGAAGGTTTTGTCTTCCATCAGGACCTTCCATGTTCCAACTTTTAGATACCATATTTAACTGTCCTATAAACAGCATTTCACTCTTGATGAATGAGCCTCTGATCATCACACACATCTACAAAGACAGACCCAAGCTTTAGCAGCACATCAGTACAGGATTCTCCTGCAGGCTGTCTGGGAAAGAACGGTCATATGTTGCAGAGAGATGACCACAAGAGGCCTTGGTGACCAAGGCAATTTGAACTCAGGTAGCTGCAGGGGTCAACATCCACGGGATGTATCAGGACTCAAAAAGTGAGGCACAGGCTTCTACAGGGCTAGGTATAAACTGGTTGGGGCTGGGGCCAAAATGTTCAGGTCAGGGATGAGGCTACTGTACTTGGGTGAGGGGTGGCGCTGCTGTGCTTGGGTCGGGGCTGTTGTGTTCATGTTGAAAATGGGCCATCTGGACTCAGGTTCGTGGGGAGGATGGGAGCGTCTGTGCTTAGTTCGGAGATTGCGGCCACTGTCCCTGGGGCTGTTGTGCTCGGGTCAAGGGGGCCAGGCCACTGTGTTCAGGTTGCAGTCAGAGCTGCTGTGGCGGGTCAGGGCAACAGTCTCTGTGCTGTGGCCTGGGTTGGGAACACTGTGCTTGGGTCAGGCATGTGGCCTCAATGCTCAAGTTGGGGCAGGGTCCTCTAAGATCCGATCAGGTAGGACCGATGTGTTTGGGCCAAGGCCAGGACTAGCACCGGGGTCTGTAATTTCTGTCCCTGGCCCTGTCTTGCATCACAACTCGTAGAAAGAAGCATATTAGTCATGGGCTAGATTCAGCAAAGAGAATAGAACTGCCTGTATCGGGGACAGATGTATATCACAGTGAAATATGTATGACAGTGTAAGTAAAAGGCGTCGCGCACCAATCTACCAGAGTTAGACCACTGCCACTCTTGTCTAAAGGAAGCCTTACCAATATAATTATTTCCAATCACCATGTTTAGATATGTTATGAAACATCTCCGTGGTAGGTGGGACATGAATCTGAGTCTTCTGATGTAGAGGTTAGATCATTACATTGTGCCATTAGTATCCTCTAAAGTACTCAGACTCCTTTGAGCCAGAAATGAACCAAATGACACCAATAAATATTGTCTTTAACCTCTACACTTTACGTTCTGTTTTGAGGCCAGTTTGTTATCTATTCTTCGACTTCTCCATGATCTTTCTTTGAAAATCTTTTTATCCCCCTACTTGAACTTTATTCTCACCTAAAGAATGAAATTTGAAATCTTTTAATTTTCTTCCCCAACCTGGCTCCCACCATCAATTTTGAGAATCGGAAAATACTTTTGAAAAACTGACATTAGTTTACAAGATGGATGAGATGATACCAATCTTTGGGACGCTTCTTTTCAATCCAAGAAAGAAAGACGAGAGTACTCTTCAGAACATCAGGATGTTCCAAAGAGTTCACAGCCAATGAAGGACTTTTGAAGTGTAATGACAGCTGTAATGTGGGAAAGACAGCAACCACTTTGCACAAAACAATTGGTGGCAGTGATTCGACTGATGAACTGCAAAATTCCTGTGTTCAGTGGCTATCTGATAAACTCTTTCCTAGCATTTAGAAGATTGGCTACCGCCATTCTGTTTGCAATAATTTGCGATATATTGAAATTATTAGTGTGTGAAGAAAAACAGAGATTAATTGAAAACCCTTGCCAGCCTTGATCCCAATTTCAATGCCATTCATTCTGCTTGGAGTGAAAATGCCTAAGGCAAGTTTGGACATGGTAAAGGATCAAACAGAATTATCATATTTATATTGATCTTCATAGAGAGAGATTTGCACTCAGAAATTTTAAAAAAAGACTAAAGCAGGCATAATATAACGTTCTAAGATTTGAAATCCAGCTGAACTTCGAAAGAGTGATTTTCTTTTAAATTAAACCAGATTTTTTGCTGGAAAATATTGCTTTTTTTTTAAATGCCTGAAGTGCATATATACTTATTTTATGTGAATATCATCCCTAATATTCTGGGTTGAAGCTCTTTGGACCTATAATTAGGAAGGATCCACAGTTTGAAAAATAGATGACAAATTTCCAAGAACAGAATCTGGAGTTTCTTTATTTTAGGTTTATAATTGCATAGCAAACATTTTAAGTCCTTTTTAAATAATTAATCTTTAGTTTATGTGCAAATCATTTATAGAATGTGAGGTTTGTTAGAAAAATAAATAGCATAACAGGAAATGTTGTTATTATGGATATTTAATGTGTGACCTCAAACATTCATTACTTATGCAGTGTTAATTTTTGAATCCTAATTTTGCTGCTGGCAAAATTCCAAAGAAGCATAAGGTAATGTTGCCGAAGTTATTTGAGAAATTCATTTTAGTGACAATAAATACAACAGCATTCTAAACACATTTTGGTTTACACTTAACTGAAAATCTGATCAGTGCAGCAGAATAGACATTCAAGAATAGGACAATTAAAAAAAAGATCTAGGCCAATAGTTGTCCATTGTTATGCACTGTCTTTCTTTTGTTCAGTTTCTCATCCTCTTTCTTGATTTTTTTCTCTTATTCTGCTGATAATATCAGATAATTACTCATGCAGAATTTGAATAATACTTGTCATTTATCTGCTATATTTTAAAATGTGATTTTGCGCTAAAAACATGATAAGCATTTCTGTTGCATTCTGTTGCATTGCTATGTTGCAACAGTAAAATACATGCCAGCAACAAAGCAAGTGAAAAATGATTTAGTACTTTAAATAAAATCAGCATTTTCAAAAGGGTTGACAACTCATGTCTGATTATCATAGTACAAAATATAAAAACAAATATTCAGATGAAATTTGCAACTTTATCTGTAGACATATGTACCCATTCTTTGTCAACATTAGAGAATAGAAAACTAAAACATTGAAGATGGGTATCTGAAATAATAAGGTACAAAAATGGTAATCTGTTCACAGGAGAGGTTTCTACGCTCTTTAGTAGAAATTCCATTCTGATAAATTTTAAAGCTTTTTTCATAAAAGACATAAAACCCAGGTTCTCTCAGCTGATTTGACACAGTAGGTCTCATAACACTATGCTTTAATTTTGAGAATTGACAGATGCTGTTGTGTACTTAACAAAATGCTGTTTTGATATGGCCAAATTTCTGCATTTTCCTCCTTGTCCATAATCAATATGAGGCCCAATTAAATTACATCAGCAGCAATCTTTTGTGAGTTAAATAATAAAGGTTAGTTATGCACGCTTGCTTACTCAAAAAAAAACACATTTCATTCACTTGTCTCAAATAGAAATATTAGATACAAATGGAAGAATTATACTGTTGCAGAATGTAATGATCTCAGTCTATCTTGTGTCACCCCTGTAGTGTCTTAGATGGTTTTGATGCTTTAATGTTGAAGTGAGGATCTTTTAAAGAAAAGGATTTGTAACAGGCTGTGAAGTAATTCTAATTGAATTTCTGAGAGTTTTGTTCTCAGGTAAACTCCAAGTTGCAATCATTTGTGGGAGTCTTCTCTGTTAAGATATTATGTTTTTAGATATCAAGGTATTTCTGCTAATTATATTGGCTGTTTCAATGTCTTACAGCCAGTTTGATGGTTTTCTCCAATAAAACCTTCATTTTCTGCCTGGTTGCGTGAGGCAATGTCAAAATCAGTCTTGCTTTGCAAATAGGAACTTAATAACATTGTTATTTCACGACTGTATGTTATGACACAACCACAGATGACCCTGCAGACATGCATATATACAATGTGTCAAATAAGTCTAAAATATTCAGTGTCTGGTATTTTTCCATAGAATTGCAGTAACTTAGTTGCTGGAAGATATGATAGCAGACATTTAAGATTTCTACTTTTCAATGGGAACCTCACTCGTCAGTATAGGCTGAAATCTATCTTTGATTACTCCATTGTGCTGCACACTGGTGCTCCAACTTATATTAAACTACAAAATATGTTATACTCAGTATGATTCAGTGCAAAAAATGCTTAAGTTACCCAATGAATATTTTTGATGCCTTGTTATCAATATGCAGCACATTTGTAGTATTCAGCATTTTTCATTTTTATTCTTTCTACAGTGTGACTGTATGCCAGGGTGGAGATATTGGGAGTTAGACTGAAAGATAACCCGTTGGTGTTATATTGTTGTTGCAGTAATATCTAAGTGGATTTTGAAACCATCACAAGAGGGGAAAAAGTGCATTCCATCTTTGTCCATCCAACTAATTTTGTTCCATTGTTAAGTCATTACTGAATTTACAAATTCAATAGAGTTAATGATAAATGAGGTGAGTTGAAAGGTTAAATTGGTAGTTGGAATTGTTTTGTCAAAATGAACTGATGAAGTTGTTACAATATTTTAAAATTAAATATATGAATTAATCTTTCTACATTGAAGACTGTTCACAAGAAACCTTTCCATTGTAAATAGCAGGCATGTGAATCTGATTTTATAGTGTTAGCATTTTATCATGTATTACCTATTGATAACCGACTAACTTTCAACATTGTACATTTAGCCACTGTCATTTTCTTTTAATGCAAAGTGTAATTATTCACATATGGATAATTTTATAGATTTACTCATGAAAGCATTTTATTAATGGAATAAATGGATAGGGATAAATATCAATTACTTATGGTCTGTCGCAATATTTTGACTGAGTCTTAATAAACTCATGTGACATTGGAGAAACCTTAATTATAGCCACAGTTTAATGATCAGTTTTTTAAAAAAAAACTCTTCATTTTTGTTAACAGCTGTTGTGGCAATACCTTATAGGTAAACATTTTTTCTCAATTAATCCTCCAGTTTGAACTATTGCTGTTTAATCACGTGGGGTGGAATTTTGTTAAAGTTTGGCTAAATGTCAATTTCAGGAAGTTTCATGGAGGGTTTCTCTCCATGAACTTCAACAAGTTATATCATGCAGTTCTCTGCTGCTCACCTCACTGTGTATGTACCACAGCCCCACAGGGCTGAGCTCATTATATCACACATTTACCAGTAATGCAAGTACTTGCCTCTGTCAGGACTATCAGGGATTTGTGCCACAGGTGCAATAATTAAAACCCAACTGTGCACTGGGTCAATCGCTGCCAGACAGAAATAGGCCTTCACTGTATACGTGGTGAAAGGAAATTGGAAAAGATCAGCTTCTAACATAGGTGGCATACATGACACTTAATTGGAAATAAAATCTCTCAGTAGTCAATGTTTTGCCTCTTTACATAATCATCGGTCTGAGCAACTGTCACACTAACTGGAGTTCAGCAACAAAGATTGTCAAGAAAAAATAGCAGATGCTTAAAAAATTAGTGAATAGCTCAACACTAACGTATGTCACAGTGAGAAAGAAAGATTTTAGGAAGGGGATAAACCGAACAATGTTAACCAGAGACATTAAGGCTAGCATCAAACTGAAAAAAAAATGCCAAATGCCCATGGAAAGCAGCAGGAGTGTGGGAGTTTTGAAAACTAAAACAAAAACAGAGGGAGAATTTAAACTTTGAGGGTAAACTTTCAAGTAATAGCAAGACAGACAGCAAGAGCTTCTTTAAATATATATATGTAAAAAAGACCAAATTTAACATAGGTCCCTCAGAGAATGAGGCTGGGGAAATAACAATGAGGAGTCAGTAAATGGCAGAATACTGAATAGATAATTTTCATTAGTTTTTACAGAAGACACAAATAACTTTCCAAAGTTACTCAATAAGCAAGGGGCAAAAGGAGGAAAGGGAATAAATACAATATCTGTCATTAGAGAAAACATTCCAGGGAAACTAATGAGGCTAAAGACTGATAAGTCCCATGGATCTGATGGGATGCATCCTAGGATATTAACAGAAGTAGCTAGGGAGAGTCGATTCACTGGTACTATCTTTCCAGAATCCTGGAAACACCTCAGAGAATTAGAAAACTGCCAAAGTAATATGTTTATATTAAAAGGAAAGGAGCCAAAATAAAGGTAACTGTAGGTCAATTAACTTACATCTGTTGTTTCTAAAATGTTAGTGCCTATTATAAATGATGTAATAGCACAGCATTTAGAAATATATAACATGATCAACAGAACCAGTATAGCTTTATGTATGAGAAATTGTGTCTCAGAAATTTATTACAATTCTTTGTGGAAGCAACAAGCATGTAGTTACAAGAGAAGCAGTGGATATAATATGGTTATATTTTCAGACACCATTTGATAAGGTATCATGTGTTAAGCTATTTAATAAGATAAGATCCCATTGTAATGAATGTAATATATTAGCATGGACAGAGGACTGGCTAACTAATAGAAGATGGAGAGTTGTGATAAGATGAGATATTTTCAAGATGGCAATCTGTAACCAGTGGAGTGCCAAAGATATCAGTTCTTGGACCACAATTATTTACAATTTATATTAATGACTAAGACGAGGGAAGTGAATGTACTGTACTAAGGGCACTATAGCGGAAGGGTCACTGGACCCGAAACATTAACTCTGATTTCTCTTCACGGATGCTGTCAGACCTGCTGAGCTTTTCCAGCAACTTCTGTTTTTGTTTCTGATTTACAGCATCCGCAATTCTTTTGTTTTTTTTTTATTTATGTACTATAGTCAAGTTTGCTGATGAATTAACAATAGATGGAAAGGCAAGTATTAAGGATGGTACAAGGAGTCTGCAGAGGGATATAGGAAGGTTAATTGATTGGGTAAAATCTTGGCAGATGGAATATTATGTAGGAAACTGTAAAATTACACACTTTGAAGCTTAGAGAAACGGAATATTATTTAAATGGAGAAAGACTGCAGAAAGCCACAGAGGAACTTTAGTGTACTCATGAATAAATTTCAAAAAATTTGCCAAAAAATTCAATAGATACTAGGGAAGGCAAATGAAATGTGGCCTTTTTTTTCAAAGGGAGCGGACAATAAAAATGGGAAAGTCTTGCTAAAGCTATATAAGGCAGATGACAGCTATAATACTGTGAACAGTTTTGGACCTCTAATCTAATAAAGTATTTACTGACTTTGCAGCAGCCTGGAGAAGGTTCACTAGGTTGATCCTTGGTATGGTGGGACTGTCTTATGAGAAGAGTTTGAGTAGGTTTGTCCGAGATTCATGGAATTTAGAAGAATCATGGGTGAACGCACTGAAACATATAACATTCTTAGGGGACCACAGATTAGATGTGGAAATGTTATTTCTGTTTGTGGGACAGTCTAGGATCAGACAGCATAATCTCAGTTTAAGAGTCTTTCATTTAAGATAGACATGTGTAGGACTTTCTTCCATCAGAGGGTAATGAATTTTTGGAATTCTTGACCATAGAGAGCTGGAGGGGCTGGATCATTTAGTATATTCAAGGCTGAGATAGTCGGATTTTCAATCAGAAAGGGAATTGAGGGTTATGGGGTGAAAGCTGGAAAGTGGATTTGAGGATTATTAGATCAGCTATGATCTCATTGAATGGCAGATCAGGCTCAATAGGCTCAATGGCCTATTTATGCTCATACATCTAATGATTATGGACTTACAGATATCAAGAATCTTATTTTTCCAACCTCGCTATATTTTCCCAACTGATTCATCATTGCTGACTTTTTTCAAGAGCTGGGAAGATTTTGCCCATGGTTTCAAGAACAGAACCCATGTCTATGATATAAATGGCAAGATACTATATCTTGTCGAACCAATCTTTATAAGAGCAATGGGGCTTAATTTAGTAATAAATGTCCTGTGCCACAAAGCCTCCCAAATCATCCTACTATACAGTGGATGTATCTATATTAGTGTTGCATGGAATATAAGTTATGTTTCTTCAACATGGTAACACGGGACTTAAGGCTTATTTTGGCACTCCCTGCACCCCTCATTAAAATTAATGAACAATGAACAAAAAAAGGAGTTGGGCTCACACCGTACAGGATTCTTCAGACTTTAACAGCTAATCAAAAGTGAGTTCTGTTGTGAAACTTAATTCTTGAAAAATTCACAGTGCTCTCTCATGTATCCCCACTTTGAGACTGATGAGATCACCATCTCCACTGCCACCTTGTACTCTTTTTGTATTTGTACACTATGCTGATATATCTACTGTCACAAGATATTTTCTGATTATCTTTCTCTTTTCTTCTAGAATTAAGAATATAACTAATTTATCAGAATGTCAATATATCTGGTTTGGACAAAGTTAAGAAAAATCTAAAACGTGTTACTCAATTCATTTGATCAACTGATTTGTTACTCAGCAACTGTATACTTTTTTTTTAACCTCAGCCCTGTGACATTCTATTTATTGTTTTCACTCTTGAGGAGTGTAACTTGACATAATTATGTCAAATTAAATACAGACATGGGTCAATTAGCTTAACTTTTTACAAGGGCATTCATTTGTTGTCAAAAATCATCAACTGCAAACACCATGGAGATGGTGATGAGGGGATATCAATTAAAGTGCCAGGGTTAGACAGAAGAGTAAGAGACAGTTTGAAAAAAAACATGTAGCCAGTATGAATAGTTACACATGGCTGATGACTAATATTTTATAAAAATTATTGTATTTCTATATTCAAAACATACATAGAAAATAGGAGGAGTTAGGCCATTTGGTCCTTCATGTCTGCTCCGCCATTCATTATGATCGTGGTTGATCATCCAACTGAATATCCTATCCCTGCTTCTCTCCCATATCCTTTGATCCCTTTAGCCTCAAGTGCTATATCCAACACCTCTTGGAGTCATACAATGTTTTAGCCTTGACAAATTAAATCTAATTAATTTGTATCTGTTGAATTGTAGTAATTATAGTATTAAGAGTTAGAAAACAGGTGACTGCCAGATATACTGCAATTGTGGACATATAGGCTGTAAGGTGCATTTGACAAGTTAATCCAATCTGACTGACACCAAGTCAGAGTAACAACAGCATTCTGTACAAATGTGGTTATATACTGCATTGAGGCACACCTGAAAACATTTCACATTGATCTAAACGTGGTATTATAACGATACCTTGATTCGTTGAAATTGTCACAAATTCCCATAATTAGTGTCATCTGATTGATTATGAAATATCAATATGTAGAACTGCACTTTACTCATACAACTTCATCACTTGTCGGTTCTACAGCAACTAAGGTCATGGACTAACTAGTGCATGTAGTGAACACATGTAGAACTTAGTCTGTAATATAAATGAAGACTTCTTTCAGCTGGCCATCATTGGCAATCCCCATCTATAACATCATTCAAGACTGCCGATTAGCAAAACACATTTTTGGACACAAATTTGCATTTTAAGTGAGCTGCTGTATGCGAGGAACATTACATTTGCAATGTTGCAAGGTTTGTGATGTAACATTAACTTGTTGAACTATCCCCCCAACATTGAGAAAATATACTACTACAAAGTGAAGTTCTGATGGTGAGGTTGTAGCAACTATCCTTTATTCTTATTCACTCGTGGGATGTGGACATTGCTTGGCTGGTCAGCATTTTGTTGCCAGTCCCGAGTTGTCGTTGAGAAGGTGGAGGTGAGCTGCCTTAAACCGCTGCAGTTTACATTTTACATTTTTTTCTTCAAGTTTCTGAATAAACACTGAAATTCAAGTACTGTAAATTGGGGGAAATCAAGAAATCTGACCAAATTGATGTTTTGCAATATAGCATGGGTATCAATTCATGAGAAAGAATCAGAACCTAGCATGAAAATATTTCTCCTCAACTTTCATACCCATTTCAAGAATTAAAATATACCCATTACCCCAGTGGAAAACATCTAACCTTACTTTGCACATCCAGTAAGGTATTTCCATACCACTTTAAATTCATACCCAACAACATCAAGCAAGCTTTAAAAAGTAATTTCCACAGATGTTCAGAAGATGAACTTTTATTTCCTAGCTTTTCCTTTCCTCAATTTATTTTAAAAATTCAATCCTACTTACAAGTTCTTTGTGCTGATCAATTGAGAGTCTAGGCTTGAGTAATTTCATAAAATCCAAATCATGCTTATTGCTTCTATAATGGACAATGTAATTCAATGTATATGAGCCAGTTCAGATTGGGCTGCAGCACACATTTAGACCTCATCATTTTTGTTATCTTTGCTGATTTGGCAGTTTTGTTCAGAAAGGTCAAATGTGTAATGAGAATTTTGACTCTAGTCGTGGCACATTATTAGACATTGAGGCATTTGTTAAAACAATATACTATATATAATCTACTGTGTAACCTTGATGGCCTGCCACATTGGGAACAGGCAAAGGATGTCAGGTGCCATTGTGCAAACAAGAAATCTTATAACTTGTCTTATTGGTTCTTCACTGAGATTATCTGCATTTGAAGGCTTAATCGGGAAAGGCTAATTGGCCCAACAAACTTAAAAGGCTTTGCAATTAGTCAACAAGGGGTGATGAATGATATTCTTAATTATTGAAGAAAAGGTCCTTGATGTTGGTAAGTGGGAAAGGAGTGCTCAAAGTGAAAATTCATAGCAGTGGAAGTGGAAACAAGAAGTTGCTTGGAGAAGATGCATGTGGATGCAATGGGAGAATTATAATTAAATGTAGTCCTTTGTATAAGACTACGGTTGAATGTGAAAATTTACAATGCGTAAAGGACAAGAAAGTGGGATTAGTTGAACTGTTATACAAAGCCAGCCTGCCAGTATCGAATTCAAAATTGGTTCCACTGGCTGGGACATGTAATTAGCTTTCCTGACACCAGAGTCTCCAGATAACTGCTCTAGTAGAAGAGATTTCCAGACAGTGGAAATACTTTAAAGATGTCCTCAAAGCAACAGTGAAGAGGTCAAGTATTCCACCAATACATGGGATCCATGGTTTGTGATGAATCAACATAGCGACGGTGCATTTAGGAAGTGATTGACCACTTTGAGAGACTCATTCAAAGACAGACAGAGTCAAAATTGAAGCATATTTCCACAGAATGTGTTTGAAGTGTTATATGTCTTCCCAATGTAGTCATCTCTCTCATAGTCTTCTTGTTAATGCAAATATCATCCAAAATAAATAATGTTAATCAACTGTCTGACCTCCCATAGTCTTTCGCACAGGTAGCCAAGGGTCTGGACTGGGTTGGGCAAAATTATAGCCAGAGGGCCATATGCATGTATGAAAATTAAATGTGAGGAGCACTGCCATGAACATTCAAGAAATGAATGATTGTAATCAAACTGAACTTTAGTACAAAATAAAAATGTTTATCATTTTACTTTTGCCATCCATGAAATGTATTTCAGACAATAATGAAAGAAAAACACACCCCATTTTTATGCAGTCTTAGCTTTATACGGACAATGCAATTGGTTGCCCACCTTTGCGTGATATCAAAGTTTGTCAGCATTCTTTTTTTCTATCCCCACACATGCTGCCTCACCTGCTCTGTGCCTATAGGATAACAAGGTGTAGAGCTGGATGAACACAGCAGGCCAAGCAGCATCAGAGGAGCAGGAAAGATGACATTTCTGGCCGAGACCCTTCTTCAGAAAAAGACACTTTTTCTGAAGAAGGGTCTAGGCCAGAAATGTCATCTTTCCTGCTCCTCTGATGCTGCTTGTCCTGTTGTGTTCATCCAGCTCTACACCTTGTTATCTCAGATTCTCCAGCATCTGCTGTTCCTACTATCTCTGTGCCTATGGCACCTTCTGTTTTCATTACTGGTTTCCAGTAACCACAGTAATTTGATTCTGTCTTTCCAGTCTAAACACTGGTTTATTGTGATCTGCAATTTGGTGTTGCAGGAAGCATCGATGTAAAAAACAGTAAAGGGAGAAAGTCTGGAAAGATCTTAAAAGGTATCTCAGAGGCAGTTACCACCTGTTGTGGGGAATACAATGTTCTGCATCCTCCTTCTATATCTCATTCCAACAGCTTGGATTTAATCGCCTCATCACAGATTTTAGTAAAGCTGCTACCAAGGACATTTGTAATTTGTTCCACAGCAGTTAGGGAACAAGTTCCTAATTTTCAATTTCCTCAAGACACAAGATTCTAAAACCATAGCTCTTTGTTATGTTAATGCACAGGTTTCAACCACACAGGCAGTGTACTTCAATGTAATTACATGGTATCATAACATGTGACATTCCAGCTCCCCATCTCGGCTGCAGTCATCTGCTCAATGCAATAACAAAGTTGTCCCAGTACAAAGTACTGATCCAAAATAAACAACACTTACGCATTAGGATACATTTACCTGTTCCTAGACATTGGTTGATTCTGCCATCTTGCTTCTCTGAAACAGAGCAAAGATGAAAAACAAGTGTGTTTGACATCTACACTTTTGGTTCAGTCACCACCTACAGGCACAAGCCTACTACTTTTAAAATGACGACATAGAGAGAATTACCAAAAAAACCCACAACATTGTGATATAGAGTCTTATGCTGATGTTTTAAAAAGCCAAAAAAAAAGCATGCAATAACGATGGAAAGCAAACATCTGAGCATGGATTAATACTCAGTGGATATTCTGTCAGAAGTTCAGCTCTTTAAAACAAGACCAATTGTTATTTGCTGGATCGACAAACAACTAGCAATGAAAGACATGTCGATCAAACTCCAATTGCTTTGGAAAACAAAAGATTAAAAAGACTAAAATCCAGTGCTTTTAATGATGACAAAATGATTTTAACAAAATCTTTCAGATGAAGTTAAAGTTTAAGCCAACTTCAGCAGACACAGGCTTGAATTTTTAATTTTTAATTTGTGGGATGTGGGTGTTGCTGGCTGGCCAGCATTTCTTGCCTATCCTTAGTTGCCCTTGAGAAGGTGGTGGCGAGCTGTCTTCTTGGATCACTGCAGTCAACCTACTGTGGGTTGACCACAGGAGCGAATTCCAGGGTTTTGACTAAGCGACAGTGAAGGAACGGCAATATTTTTTCAAATCAGGATTGTGAGTGGCTTGGAGGGGAACTTGAAGGTGGTGATGTTCCCATGTATCTGCCGCCCTTGTCCTTCTAGATGGAAGTGGTCATGGGTTTAGGAGGTATGTTCTAAGGATCTTTGGTGAATTTCTGCAGTGCATCTTGTAGATAGTATACACTGCTGCTATTGAGCATCGGTGGTAGAGGGAGTGGATATATGTGGATGTGGTGCCAATCAAGTGGCCTGATTTGTCCTGGATGGTGTCAAGCTTCTTGAGTGTCGTTAGGGCTGCACTCATCCAGGCAAGTGGGGAGTATTCCATCACACTCCTGACTTGTGCCTTATAGATCGTGGACAGAAGGGGAGTCAGGAGGTGAGTTACTTGCTGCAGTATTCCTAGCCTCTGACCTGCTCTTATAGCCACTGTGTTTATGTTGTGAGTCCAGTTGAGTTTCGGGTCAATGATAACCCTAAGGATAGTGGAGGATTCAGTGATGGTAGCACCACTGAATGTCAAAGGGTGGTGGATATATTGTCTCTTATTGGTGATGGTCATAGCCTGGTTATAGCATGATGCGAATGTTACTTGCCACTTGTCAGCCCAAGACTTGATATTGTCAAGATCTTGTTGCATTTGAACATGGACTGCTTCAGTATTTGAAGTCATGGATGATGCTGAATATTGTGCAATCATCAGCGAACATCTCCACTTCTGACCTTATAATGGAGGATAGGTTATTGATGAAGTAGCTGAAGATGGTTGGGCTAAGGCCACGACGTTGAGGAATTCCTCCAATGATGTTCTGGAACTGAGATGACTGACCTCGAACACCACAGCCATCTTCCTATGTGTCAGGTATGACTCCACCCACTGGAGAATTTGCCCACGTATATCCATTGACACCAGTTTTGGTAAGGCTCCTTGATGCCACACTTGGTCAAACGCAGTCTTGACATCAAGGGCTTTCAATCTCACCTCACCTCTGGAATTCAGCTCTTTTGTCTATGTTTGAATCAAGGCTGTAACGTGGTCATGAGCTGAGTGGCCCTCGCAGACCCCACACTGGGCATCACTGAGCAGGTTACTGCTGAGTAGGTGCTACTTCATAGCACTGTTGATGACACCTTCCTTCTTTACTGACAATTGGGAGGAAATGGCCTAGTGGTATTATTGCTGAACTCTTAATCCAGAGACCCAGGTAATATTCTAGAGACCTGGGTTCAAATCTTGGGATGGCAGATGTTGGAATTTGAATTCAATAAATATCTGGCATTAAGAGTCTTTAGATGACCATGAAACCATTGTTGATTATTGGAAAAACCCATCTGGCTCACTAATGTCCTTTAGGAAATAAAACTGCCATCCTTACCTGGTATGGCCTACATGTGACTCCAGTTCCACAGCAATGTGATTGACTCTTAACTGCTTGATGGGCAATAAATGCTGCCTTAGCCAACAATGCCCTCATCCCATGAATGAATAAAAAAAAAGACTAATGGGGTGGTAATTGGATTTGTTCTGCTTTTTACATACAAGATATACTTGGGCAATTTTCCACATGTCCAGGTAGATGTCAGTGTTGTAACTGTACTGCAACAGCTAGTCTAGGGGACAGGCAAGTTCTGGAGCACAAGTCTTCAGTATCATTAAAAACCAAAGGAATTGCAGATGCTGTAAATCAGGAACAAAAACAACATTGCTGGAAAAGCTCAGCAGGTCTGGCAGTATCTGTGAAGGAAAAA
>NC_063345.1:51809633-51819600 GCF_021869965.1 Rhincodon typus
GAATGTTTTCAGGGCCTGTAGTCTTTGCAGTATCCAGTGTGTCCAACTTGATATCACATAGAGTGAATCGAATTGGCTGAAGATTGGTATCTATAATGCTGGAGATCACTGGAGGAGGCCGAGATGGATCATCCACTCAGCACTTCTGGTTGAAGATTGCTGCATAAGCTTCAGCCTTATCTTTTGCCCTGTTGCGCTGGGCTCTTCCGTCATTGAGGATGGGGATATTTGTGGAGCCTCCTCCTGCAGTGAGTTGTTTAACTATCCACCGCCATTCATGACTGGATGCGGCAGGACTGCAGAGCATTGATCTGATCCGTTCGTTGTGGGATCGCTCAGCTCTGTCTATCACTTGTTGCTTTTGCTGTTTGGCATGCAAGCAGGCCCATCTGGAGGCTTCACCAGGTTGAGATCTCATCTTCAGGTTTGCCTGGTGCTGCTCCTGGCATGCTCTCCTACACTCTCCATTGAACCAGGATTGATCCCCTAGTTTGATGGTAATGTTTGAGTGGGGGATATGCCAGGCTATGAAGTTACAGATTGTGCTGGAGTATAATTCTGCTGCTGTTGATGGCCCACAACACCTCATTGATCTTCAATTTTGAGTTGCTAGATCTGTTTGAAAACTGTCCCGTTTAGCATGATAGTAGTGCCACACAACACAATGGAAATTATTCTCAATGTGAAGGTGGGACTTCGTCTCCACAAGCACCGTGCAGCGGTCACTCTCACTGATACTGTCATGGATAAATGCATCTGCAGCTGGCAGATTGGTAAGGTTGAGGTCAAGTACGTTTTTCCTTCTGAATAAAAACCGAAAGGACTGTGGATGCTGTGAATCAGCAACAAAAACACAGTTGCTGGAAAAGCGCAGCAAGCCTGGTAGCATCCGTGAAGGAAAAAACAGAGTTAACGTTTCGGGCCCAGTGATCCTTCCTCAGAAGTGATGGATCACTGATCCATCACTTCGAAGGCAGGTGATGATATAAAGATACAGAATGTGATTTCACCAAAGCTAACTTAGCAGAAAGGCCTGTTGAAATGGGTCAACGCCTGTTTGCCAATTAAATCCTTCAGAAACCACTTCTATGCAGAGACAAAAAATGTAACATTGCTGCACTGCTGGAAGAAGGACTGCCAAGTCCTATAGTTAGAATGTCCCTTGAAGATTACGTCTGGTGCTGGTGTCTGAGATACAATGAGGGACATTCACATGTGGAAAGCAATTTAAAGAGCCTTGAGGCTGATCCCCTAATCTCAGGGGATTGAGTTATCAGAAAAGTTTCCAGAGACTCAGGTTTTTCAGTCGAAAAACAAAACATTTGAGAAGTGATCTTATAGAAGTATATTGGATAGTAAAGAAGTAATAGAAGCAGTAATTCTGGGATATTACTTCAAATTAAATTGTAAGAGTAGCAAAGAAACATAGATTTATACCAGTAAAAGGATACCATTGAAGTAGTACCAGAACATTCTTTATTAAAAGCTTATAGAGATGGAACTGAAAACCAGAGCAACATTCTTCAATTAATAGTTAGATGCCTACTTTTGGTGTACAAGTGGCTAGCATTTCTGCAGCTATCCAAATCTATTTGCCTCTCTATACACTCCTCCTTCATTAAAACCCATCTTAAAATCTTATAAAAATCCAAAACATATCGAATGCTGTTGGATCCCTAGTGTTACATAACAAGCTCATTTTTCTTACATTTAGACTGTTCCCCTTTTCCCACTAAGAAAATGGAGGAAAGAAAAGAGGAGTAAGTAGAGAAAGTGGGGTTCCAGGTTCCATACAGGAGGCACCACCCTGTCCTTACCAATAGCCAAGGTGTGAGAATTGTTCGACTTCAAACTTGGTTCTGGTTTCCATCCATCATGGCAAAGCTTACAGGTAGTGGAAGTAGACCTTTAATTGAACATAATTAATCTTAATTAACATAATTGGCCTTAATTAATTGATTGTGGGTGGCTTGTAAAATTACAGTGCTGTCAGGGTCTGCTGGAAAGGTGTGCTGGGTACAATAGGGTCTGCAGGAAAGGTGTGCTGGGTACAGCATTTATGTCAGTATGCCCAATTTTACACACCTACTCACATGCTAACTCATGCCCGTGAGTGAAGTATTCTGTCTATAGATCATAAGCAGCTGAACCCAAAGAACAAGCTTATCTTAAAGACTACAAAAAAAAGTGCTATTAAAACATCTCATGAGGTAACACATTTTTACTATCAAAATCTGGGGGACATTGGTTTCAATCTGAAGAGAAGCATTAGTGTGTGATCTCTTTACCAATGTTTATTGGAAACTGAACCACTCTTGTCCCTCTAGCTCCCTTAAAAACATTAACTCTCAGGGTATCACAAGAGACCATAAGCCATATGAGCAGAATCAGGCTATTCAGCCTAACAGGTCTGCTCTAACATTCAATCATGGCTGATATGTATCTCAACCCCATTCTCCTACCTTCTCCCCATAATCCTTGGTCCCTCTACCAAGCAAGGACCTATTTATCTCTGTCTTAAATACACTCAATGACTTGGCCTCCACAGCCTTCTGCAGCAATGAGTTTTCCAGATTCACCTCCTCTGGCTGAAGAAATCCTCCTGATGTCAATTCTAAAGGGTCATCCCATTGCTCTGATGTTATGACCTTGAGTCCTAATCTCTCTTACTTGTGAAACATCTTCTCCATGTCCACTCTATCCAGGCCTCTCAGTATTCTGTAAGTTTCAATCAGACACCCCCTTCAACCATCTGAACTCTCACAAAGACTCAGAATCCTCAATCACTCCTCACATGACAAGTCCTTCATTCCTGGGATCATTCTTGTAAACCTCCTCTGGACCCCTTTCAAAGCATGCACATCCTTTTTTAGGAACAGGGCCCAAAACTGCTCGCAATATTCCAAACAAGAAAAAAAGGATGGCCAGATTTTAGTCTTGAAATTCCACTAATAATAATCATGCTCTGGATCATGAAAATCACTATGCCAGTGTATACAGTGCTAACAAAGGAGTCTTATATAAATAAATGCAAGCGCTATGAACAAAAATATATCTACACTAAAATGTTGCTGGATAATTTTGGGTTTGATCTAATTTTAGCTACAAAGTTATTACCGGTCAATCTGAAAGAGGCCAGTTATATTAAACATGCAACATGTTAGTTCAGAATTCAAAATACAAACAGCAATGTCATTTTTAGCAATTTGGAATATTGAGTCATTGTGCTAACTAGATGTAATCTAAATATGCAAATTCTGTCAAGTTGAAAATACCATTGCCATCACAAAAAAGCTGCCAAGTGCTAGCTTAATGGGATGTAGAGAGCATTATTCATGATGTTATTGGAGATAACAGGTGAATAAATTATAATAATTGGACACAATTTGCATTTACAAATTAGGTTAATTAAAAATCATATTTTCCATTATGACTCAAAAACCTCACCCTATCATCACAAATCTGGAAGCATGTATTGTTCTATTATAGATATTGTAATGATGAAGTACACTAATTAGAGCTAATTTACTTCTGTAAATTCAATCAAACAGAAAATAGACTTTCCCCTATAGCAAATAAACTGCAAGAGCTATCATCATGAGCCTCAGAGTATATGTTTAACTATTTAAAACAATATTTAAACACTTGAAATGAATTGACACCAATTTTTCAAGGCATATTAGTGTTACATAGAAAACAGGTTTATTCCTGTAATGCCAGGAATTATTTTTTAGTATTTTATACATAATATTATGAAGCCATACCATACCACATGACATTTAATCCTCTTGTCATACAGGAATGGTGCCCTTTGATGCTTTTGGAGGTCTTGGTCCATGTAATATGGATCTTGGAACATCTGTTTTCCAAATGCCACTTGGTTGGTTATGACCACAAAATGGCAGGCAGCAGGTGTCTCTCTTGGGAAATATTAATAAAGGCAACAACAAGGTATCCTCTACCCATGCCTGAAAATAGGTACAGGTCTGGGTTCATGCCTTTTTTTGATCCTCTTGAACACCGGTAATCCTGAAGGCCCCCACTGCTATTGTTGGTTGAAGTTAGGGAAACCAAACATAAGGTTTGTCTGCCAAACAAAGTTGTAAGTAACTTGCCTGAATATAGAGCTGTGATACATTTCTTAAACCCAGATTAAAGGAATCAGTCCCCACCATACAGAATTATTGCTAATGCTTCTGATGCTCTAGCTGCATACCACTGGGGAAAAAAAAAGAGGTGGCACAGTGGCTCAGTGGTTAGCACTGCTGCCTTTTAGCACCAGGGATCCAGGTTCAATTCTAGCCTCAGGCAACTATCTGTGTGGAGTTTGCATATTCTCTCTGTGTCTATGTGGATTTCCTCTGGTTTCCTCCCACAGTCCAAACATATGCAAGTTAGGTGGGTTGGCCATATGAAATTGCCCATAGTGTTCAGGGATATGTAAATTAGTTGGATTAGCCATGGGAAATGCAGGGTTACAGGGATAGGATAGGGGAGTGGGTTTGTTTGGGATGCTCTTTGAAGAGTTGCTGCGGACTTGTTGGGCCGAATGGCCTGTTTCCACATGGTAGGGGTTCTATGATCTCTGGTCCTCATGCCTCAGTCCTAATGATCCCTTGATTCACTATCTACTCTTTGGGCCCATGTATTCTGAAATTCTCATCACAGCGGAGGGCCCAGGTGGCCTGTAGCCAGATTTTTCCACCGCTCTTCACCAGCAGGCTTTGTAGAAGCAACAATTCCAGTATAATTTGGTTCATAGCTTGTGAGCCTCAAGTCTCACTAATGAGTCAATAAGATGGACAAAAATGGATGCACCCAAATTTTTGAATCCAAATATTTCCATTTTCCTAAATGGGAAGTTAACAATTTTAATACATGTGACATATTGCGTCATCCACTTTGCTTCCTGTGATGCAACAGTGACTACGCTCCAAATGATTTTCATTGGTTGTAAAATGCCCTGAGACACCCAAGCAATAAAAGGTGCGATGCAAATTCAAGTTTTGTTTCAATCAATTTTCTCTTAAAATGTCAAAGGGAAACTTACAATTTTGCAACTAAATTGCAGCATTTTAATGTGTTATTCAGTAGACCTTTGCTCACCCAATCAATGATAGAAGTCAACTTCAACAATGGAAATACCAGTCACTGCTTTTTGTAAAATTGGATCAAGTTTTATTATTTGAGCTTGGAAGTATAATTACTTCAAAAATCAATTTTACATTCAGTGTTACAGTTTCAGTATGAACATTGGAGGTCAAGTGTATGTTCCAATAGTCCATTGTATATAGCCCGGAATATTCCCAACTTCATTGAATGGTTTGTTTTCTTTCGGAGTGAGATGGATATTCACTGGACTTGGGTCCACCATTCCTAGAAATAATATGAAGACATCCAAGGGGGCTGCCGAGTACCAAGGCATGCTAGTAAAACCTTTTCACCTTGTGCCTTATTCATGCCAACTTAATTAATCTTATTCATTTACACATGCTCAACAATACCTCAGAACTTCCAAGCCAGTGTATGTCTCTCTACCCACCCAAATGGCCATTTACTCCATGATAATTTGCCAATATATGACTCCCCCCCCACCCGCCCCCCCCATGCAATCCCAATTCCTTTGCTACAAGGAGAATGGAGGGGAATACAGGAAATGTATTGTCTGTAAATAGGACAAAAGAGAAGGCGGGGATGCCACAAAAGGATTCCGTAAGATGAGAGTCCACAAGGTGACTGTGGGAACATGAACTGGGAGAAATAGTGGTGCCTTAAGGGTGCTGGGGGGCACAGAGGGGTATAGGCATGGTTCCAGGTTGAGGCAAATGAGCTGCCGCAAGGAAGATGGGGGTGACAGGTGGTCAGGGAGGATGGAGGGCCAAAGGTGATTGAGGGCTGGCAGACTGGGGCAGGTAAAAGTATGCCAGGGCCAGGTTTTTTTGGGAGTATTGCAAGAAAGCTAGGAGTATGCAGGAGACACAAAGAGGCTAGGGGAGGGCAGGCAGGCTGGACGGTGTCAGAGGGAGACATGGGAACAGTGGGCAGCTGGGAGGTTACAAGGAGGGGCTTGTGTGAAATAGGGGATAGGGCACAAGGGTTGGTGGAAGGCAGTGAGGCAACAATGTGGCTGGGAGAGAGATGGAAATCTCATGGGCTTTGGGACAGTGTAGGAGGCTTCAAATGGAGTGGGAGAGAAAGTTAGGCTGCAAGGGAGAATAGAGAATAAGGTTACAAAGAAGAGGGAACAGTTTGAAACAGTATCAACAACAGAATACTCAACTAAATAGGATCTAGGAAAACTTTAAACACCTTAAGTAATGAACTATTTGGAACTGAAAGTAGTATCTCTAGCTTAAGGTTGTTCCAAAGTTACTCTATTGTGAAGATTGTAGTGGATGCTATTGTAAAACTATGCCAAATGATAGATTTAAATCTGAAATTAAGATTTGAAATGTGGTAGAAGGGTCTAGGCCCGAAATGTCAGCCTTCCTGCTCCTCTGATGTGGCTTGGCCTGCTGTGTTCATCCAGCTCTACACCTTGTTACCTAACATGTAGCACCTGCCTGGTTAAAATGTTCCAGTATTCTGCACATGTAGTGAAACATGTCAGCTCTGACCTCACCAGTTTGTGGAAAGGTATGTCTAGGGTGTTGGCTTTTTGTGTGTTAGTTGCTTTGGAAAACTAAAATGTGTGGTAGTTTATGCCTGTTGCCCTGTGCAAATTTATCTAAGAAATAGTTGGTCCCCAGTCTGCCAACAACTCAATTTTCATATTCTCATCCTCTGTTCAAAGTCTCATGGTGTCATCCCACCCCATATCTGCAATTGCATTTAGCCTCTTGTCTTTCATATACTCTGCTTTTCTTGGACTCTGATATTTTTGCACTAATTTAGTCAAACTGCAGCATCAAACACTTGGTAGTTTATGTTTAGAGAATAAAAACTTGCATCATTTTCACTAATTGCTACAATTAGTATAATCTTTGTTTACCTTGTTTAACATCTAATTCAATCATTGGTGATTGTGCCTTTAGCTGTCTATGCCTTAAGCTCTGAAGTTCTTTATAAATTTCACCACATTTAAAATTGAACTATTTGGCCAAGCTTTCATACACCTATTCTAATCTTTTCTGCAGTAAATGTCTGATTATACTTCTCTGAAATGCTTCAAATCATATTACAGTATTATAGTCAGTACGCAAATTCAGAGATAGATTAGTTTATGGAATAAGTAGATTAATTCAACAGTAATTAGTGTCAATTACAGAAGTCAGAAAGCATTTCTTCAAGCAGAGTGGATGATGGGTGTGGCAATGGAAATAAATTTTGCAGTTATTCAATGAGCCATTAGATCCTTGAATAGAAGGAATCAGAGATTGAAATCAGGGAAGGAATCAGAGATGTTAAATTAAGTGAACTAAGTTTTTTTCTAATTTTAGCCATTAGTGAAAATGATACAAGTTTTTATTCTGTAAAAAACAAACTGTATGTTGTTTCATGTTGCAGTTAGACTGAATTAATAACCAATTTTCAGTCTATTGAAGCCTATGAAATATTTAAGCCCAACAGAGATTGAAACTTCATAAACATCAACTATCACAACACCAATTACAGTGTACAAAGAAGTGTTCATTGCATCATTAGTTCTTGTGATGCTCTTGTCTGCAGAATTCACTCATTGAACATTCACAAGTACATTTAAACTAGAGATAAATCTTCATAATATTTGCTTCTGAATTTTAACATTATTCACGAAATTATGTTGCTATTTTTATTATTCACTCATGGAATGTGGGCGTCTTTGGCTGGAGCAGAATTTATTGCCCATTCCTAATTGCCTAGAGGGTAGTTAGAGGCAACCATATTGCCATTGGTCTGGAGTCACTGCAGGCTGACTGAGAAAGGATGCCAGATTTACTTCCCTAAAGGACCTTAGTGGAGCAGATGTTTTTTTCCCAACAATCAATACAATAGTTTCATGGTCATCATTAGGCCCTTAATTCCAGATTCTTGAGAGATATTAGATTAATTAGGGGGCAGTGGATTGCCTTGAGCATATGCTAAATGTTCTGAAGTGAATGGCAGTCTCTGGATGTATCTCTGTTACGTTGGTATGGGCAGGGATTGACAAGAAACTCATCTCTTGTTTATTTAATGTTAGTTTAGAATGGTGAGCAGGATTGGATTCAATAAAAACAGGGGTTAAAAGCCAATTCAACACTGATTAGTATGTGCTAGTGGAAGAAGATGTGTTAATGAGTTGTGGTGCTTACGTACAGGCCTGCATTTGAGTGATAAAATGCTGTGAATGTCACAGTCTGAGAACCACCCACAGGTCAATTTAGTGCTCTGAATACTAGAAGTCAAAAGGAAACAAGAAAAAAAGAGACTGCATCACTCTGTATGCTGTTAGCCAGCCACCATCAAAAGGAGACAGGACAAAAGGATTTCAAATAACCCACAAAGCCTAGAATTCAGAAATAGACAATTAAACTATTAGCATTGCACCCTATTCTTCACGAACAACCCAGAGACTGAAGTGTATATCTTTTAATTTTTACCTTTTTGTTTGGACTCACTTCTTATTTCTAATCTGAGTGCATGTGTGTTCTATTATTATTTCTTTTCATGTTTAGTAATTAATCAATTCACTCTTTTGTTAACTCTAGAAAACTTAGCTGAATATGATTTTTTAAAAAGGTAAATTAATTTAGTCTGGGTGAAAGTTATCCACCAGGAGGCACCTTGCTGCAACTAAAGGAGGGGATGGATGAATAAAAAAGGAGTCAGTTAATCTGTTCTCAGCTGAAAGCTGGGAATGTCCTGTCTGAAAACATAATATATTCAGAATGAAGTGGCAGTAGCAACATGGATATAAAATTGCCTTGGTGATAGGAAACAGTGAGTTAATGGTTCATGAATACTTTTCGTGCAGATGGAAAGGTTGTGATAGAGTTCCCCAGCAGTTCGTCTTGGAACCCTTGCTTTTCCTGATATATACTAGTGATTAGACCTTGGTGTACAGGGGACAATTTCAAAGTTTGTGGTTCATACAAGACTTGGAAGAATTGTAAACTGTGAAGGGGACAATGTAAAACTTCCAAAAGGCATTGACAATTTGGTACAATGGGTAGAAAGTGACTGCTGGATTTCAATGGTGAGAAATGTGAAATGTTACATTTTTGTAGAAAGAAAATGGAGAGGCAATACAGCACAAGGACACCACTGTATATGTGTGCTTAAGTCTTTAACTGTGGCAAGAGAGGTGCAGCGAGAAGTCAAAAAAAAGCAGACAGTATCCAAGGCATTATTAATAGCGAATAGAGTACAAGAGCAAAAAGAATTTGTCTACAACACTGTTTAGACCTCATCTGGAGTATTGTGTACAGTTCTGTGTCATACACTGCAGCAGGGATGTTATTGGACAGAATGTAGACAAAATTTCCAAGAATAGCTCCAAGGATGTGAAATTTTATTTTGAAAGATAGTATGATAAAAGGTTTTAGAAATATATAATCACCATTTTGGATGGCCTCCTGAAGCTTTTTTTTTGGAAGACCTAAGTACATCCATGTGGAGGAGTTGGTGTTGGACTGGTGTGGACAAGGTCAGATGTCACACAATACCCAATTTTGGTCCAGCAGGTTTATTTGAGATCACAAGCTTTTGGAGTTCCGGCCCTACACTTCATATGATGAAGGGTCAGCACTCCGAAAATTTATGATTTCAAATAAACCTGTTGGACTATAACGGGGTGTTGTGTGACTTCTGACCTAAATACATTAGTTTCAAGAACATATGTAATTGCAATTAAACACTTGAAGTAGATATTTATGCTGAGATAACAAGGTGTAGAGCTGGATGAACACAGCAGGCCAAGCAGCATCATAGGAGCAGGAAGGCTGACGTTTCGGGCCTAGACCCTTCATCAGAAATGGGGGAGGGGAAGGGGGTTCTGAAATAAATA
>NC_063345.1:51819700-51841083 GCF_021869965.1 Rhincodon typus
ACCCTTCATCAGAAATGGGGGAGGGGAAGGGGGTTCTGAAATAAATAAGGAGAGAGGGGGAGGCGGATAGAAGATGGATAGAGGAGAAGATAGGTGTCCGCCTCCCCCCTCTCCCTATTTATTTCAGAACCCCCTTCCCCTCCCCCATTTCTGATGAAGGGTCTAGGCCCGAAACGTCAGCCTTCCTGCTCCTCTGATGCTGCTTGGCCTGCTGTGTTCATCCAGCTCTACACCTTGTTATCTCAGATTTTCCAGCATCTGTAGTTCCTACTACCTCTAGATATTTATGCTTTTGGGTTGGGAAATGTAGTGAAAACATATTCAGCCATCAGTTTTGTTTTCAGTCCAATTTAGAAAACAGCGGACTTTCAGTTGGGAAGGATCAAGGTTTGAGTTCAGAAACAAGGTTTACTTTTTCTCCTATCAGTTTTTAGCTCAGTTCAAAGGAAAGCGGTCACAGCTGCAACAGTGTCTTTTTTTCGAATTTGTGAAGTTTCCAAGCCAGGAGATTTTAGTGTGGATATTTTCAGGTTGTTGCAATTGAAAAAGTGTAAACTATCAGAATTGTCAAATATTCATGTTATCAGACTCGACAAGAGATTGTATAGTTGCCTTTACAATTCAAGAAAGAAAAATTAAGAAGTGTTATCTAAGGTGAAACTTAAGGAGATGAGTTAGGAGTCTAAAAAAATTCTCTGGACTTGAGTCGCCATAACCGATAGTGTCAGGAAAAAAAAGAAATAGAATTTTGGTGATTGTGTTATGATCCTATCTTAATTCTCTATATAGAGAGAGCTTAGTCTGCTTGTTTGCTTTCTTTTGTGCAATAACTTAATGTTCTATTACTAAGGACTCTCTGCAGCCTCATGTGAATATGGTCAGTGTTTAACCACCACATTAACCCGTTAGACAGAAAAACACGATCAAAACCAAGTCTCATTTCTGGGATCTGATTTGTCCAGTAACGCCATCAGCATCTTCAGAGCTCAGTTCTGTTTTTGCTAACAATTTTGTCTATCAAGTCTGGAAATTTCTGTTTTTGTTAATATTTGATTGTATGAATACAGAGAGATTACAGAAAAGTTGTAAAAACAATGTTGCATTCTCTTATCAATAATGCCAACTATCTTAAAGCCATTCACCTAATTTTTGCAGGAAAACTAAACAATTAACATCAGATGTTTCTAGTAGAATATCAGGATGTCCTTTAAAACATTTAGATCTTTTGTTTCTGAGGAAGGTTCACTGGACCCGAAACATTAACTCTGTTTTCTCCTTCACCGATGCTGCCAGACCTGCTGAGCTTTTCCAGCAAATTTGTTTTTGTTCCTGATTTACAGCATCCGCAGTTCTTTCGGTTTTTATTTAGATCTTTTGTTTAACGTATACGCTTAATTGCCCAAGTCAGTTAGCAAATTAAAACTTTGACAAAAAAACATTACTTTGTTTAAAGATAAGTGTCTTACTCAGTTGAAGCTACTGCTTTCAAACTTCTTCTTCCTTTAACATTGACAAACAAACCTTTATTCGCACCTCATGTAATTAAAATAGACACAATTACTTCACCCACACCCACGTCATTTAAACAAGCAGGGGACCACTTCTTTGTAAGGAGTTGCATAATGTTAATTGTTTCAGTAGCAGAAATTTAAACTAAATTGTTTAAAAAGATAGCTAAGGCAGTATAATAAGATCATCTCAAACTGACATATCTTCATTAAAATGAGTAGTTTCACCAAAATCTTTAGACAGATTCCCTCATCTCTTATGCATTCTCGCTTGTAATCAAGCCTTCACTGTCCTTTTCTCATCAGGCATCGTATACCTGCTTTGGGCTACTGAATTGTCCCTCCTGTGATTTATTTCTATGGAGCCCAGGCAAATAGCATAAAACTGAAGAATCAAGGACATTTCAAAATATACTTTAATTGGCCTTTATTGGTTGTTGGAAGGCTTCTAAACTTGTGCCCTGCTCACCCTTCATATGCAGTTGAGTGTGATGTTGGATTGGAGACAAGTTTATAATAACAGATGTTATGGAGCATCGGGAAGGGCAGCTATCCTCATGGCAAATGTAAAATTCTGCACTAGGTTACTTACAAAACAAATTAAATGCTTTTAAAAAGTTAAAATATGCCTTACAACATACAAACAACTTACTTTCAACACCCAAAATATTAAATAAAAACCGAAAGAACTGCAGATGCTGTAAATCAGGAACAAAAACAAATTTGCTGGAAAAGCTCAGCAGGTCTGGCCGCATCTGTGAACGAAAAAGCAGAGTTAACGTTTCAGGTCCGGTGACCCTTCCTCAGAACTGAACTCAAAATATTAACCTGTTTCTTTTCTTTGCAGATATTGAATCATCATTGTATTGTTTAACTTCTTTATTGTCCCTGTAGATGTCTAGCATTTCCTTCTAGTTTCTTACGTTTCATTCAAACAACACATTTTGGATCAGTGTGAGCTAACAAAGCTTGAAACTCTGAAAGCTTTAATTTAGTATTTTGATAGCTAACTACTTCTAGAAATTGGACAATTCACTCAAATTCTTGCTGAAAGAAGAAGCATCATCCCTTAAATGCTGAAGAAATGTAAGTCCTAGACACACAAAGCAGTGTGTTGGGAATCACTATCAAATTGGCACAGCAGTGGAATGAAACTGACTTAATAGGTTTCACTTCCTTAATAGATTTTTTTTTAAATAGCAAAATGTGAACACAATGTCAGTTTGCTGGGACTTAGTTTTATATCTTTTCATAGAGAATGTATAATCTTTGAGGGCTTTGGAAAGTCACAATTCTGTGTGATTGAGTATGTCTATTACTATCCTATTCTTGACTAAAGTTAAATGCAGTTTATTTTTTCTTTAATTCAAGATGTTCAAAGTTGCAAAATTGTAACAAAGGTAAATAATGATCCAATACCTGGTCTCAGGATCACTGGAGATCAGATGTACAACTGAAGATGCACATTAGGACACAGTGGAAGTACAGCTTGGGATCTTGTGAAGTGCAGGTCTGTACCCAGATATCTCCCAATAGTCTAAGTAACAACATGCAACTAGTTAGTGTAACTTGGAGATAATTTGGATCGGTGCTGGAACCCCAGTTATTCACAATGTATGATTAATGATTTGGATGAGGAAACAAAATGTAATATCTCCAAGTTTGCAGATGATGGATGGGAGGGTAAACTGTGACGAGGATGCAGGGATCTTTCAGCATGATCTCGACAGGTTGGGTGAGTGGGCAAATCAACGGCAGATACAATATAAACGGGATAAATGTGAGGTTATTCACTTTGGAAGCAAAAACAAGAAGTCTGATTATTACCTGAATGGCTGTAAATTGGGAGGGGGGAGTGTGCAGCGGGACCTGGGTGTCCTTGTGTACCAGTCACTGAAGGTAAGCATGCAGGCGCAGCAGGCGGTAAAGAAGGCAAATGGTATGTTGGCCTTCATTGCAAGAGGTTTCGAGTGCAGGAGCAGGAATGTGTTGTTGCAGTTGTACAGGGCCTTGGTGAGGCCACACCTGGAATATTGTGTGCAGTTTTGGTCTCCTTTTCTGAGGAAGGATGCTCCTGCTCTTGAGGGAGTGCAGCGTGATGAATGATCGTGATGAACGGCAGAGCTGGCTCAAAGGGCTGAATGGCCTCCACCTGCTCCTATTTTCTATGTTTCTATGTTTCATGCATTGAACTATATCTTATTAATGCAAGATCCTGTTCTTGTTAAGACTCAAAAGTGATTGTTCATCTCCACTATAAACCAATTAGACTGTTAGATAAGCCAAAAGAGAGAGGGAATTGGTGGTACCATCCTTCTAGCATCAAATACCGTAATATTTACCTGCATTGTTACTCAGGAAATGTTGGTCAGTTTAAAACCTGGTCTAACAAGTTGGTAACTCCATAACCAACCTCCTTTCAATCAATGGCTCTTGACCACTTAACAACCACTCCCAACCTGACGTGGCTACACCCTTGATCTGAGCTGAGCTGACTACCGCTCAACCATGTGACTACCCACCTGCTTAATCCAACTAGCTCCTGACCTGATTAGATTACAGCCCCACTGCCCCAAATGCCACATTACCCATCTTACCCACTTATTCACTTCACTCAGCTCATCCACTGGCCACCTATCCAGCTGTACACTTCACCTACCTGCTACCTCAAACAGTTTTACACCCTCCACACCTGCCCACCTCATTCAGCTAACCAGTTACCCACATCACCCACCTGCTGATTCACTCTCTCAGTCACTCAACCGCGCACCCATTCATCTACTTACTCATTTATTTAGCCAATTACTAATATTTGTTAAAACACTGGACTTTTAAAACAATCAGGCATCAATTGTGCTGCAGAAAAGGATGTGTTTCCTCCTGTCTTCCCCAAACACCACTACACTCCACTCAGACAGAGTTTTCTGAGGACTGCTGCACTGTGCACTTCTTTGACAGCTGTGGTCAGAAACTTCAGGGCAATAGCAAACGTGTCCATATAAAACACCACAATTTCGCTATTATTTACATGCCAACTGTTGAATTAACAAAAACAATGGAAATATCACATTTCCTTTTCATTTAGCCAAGCGTAGATTACATTTACTTTAGTTTAGTATATTTTTTAACATCCTTTGTATCTTGACATTTTTCAAATATGTTGAGAAATTATACACTGTTGGTAACTTTGTCAATTATTGGCCAAGTCTCTATTTAGAATTTATCCTCTAGTACCCAGATGGTTTCTTCTGACACACATACATGACCTATTTACTTTTGGCACTGCTTTAAATGCACTTTGAACCAACATTCTCAGAATGACAGCTGTTTCCAGATTGTAGAGATACTGAACATTTAACTTTCAGACATTGATGAAGGATTTAGACACCGTTAGTCAGTTTGAGACTTTTACTGTCAATTGGACTTCTTCACTTCTGACAGCTTTGGCTGTCGCGGTCGTGAGAGATATCTTTGACACTTATTTTTTTAAATGCCAAGTCATCATCATATGGAAATACCAAGAGATACAAAGCTTGTAAGTGTAGCTGCTGTTTGGCAATTGATCTTAAGGAGCTTTCGAAGTGATGTCAAAAAATTTAGACAAATTATTACATGTTAATATTAGTTCAGTAGGTGAGCTTTAGAAAATTGACAATATATTATGCAGATGTCAAAAAACATTCGAAAGATGCAGGACTGAGTTGATTATTTATCTCCTGGGAAACAAAGTAAAATGTCTGAAAGAAAAACATTTCACTAAATTAGATGCAAATAATGGCAACTCGTGAATGTGCCTTTGTGATAATGAGTTGCTGCTACACACTCTCCACTCCTTCATCTTTGTCCGCAGCTCAGATATGTCTTGGTGTAACATTTTACCCTCAGTTGGTGAAGATCTGCAGTGGAGAGCTATTTCCCTTTGTTATTAGGGATCTGGGGTGGAGAGTGCTGCATGTGGCAGTTCCATGCAATACCAGTTCTAATTCAGCACACTGGTGCCAGGCCACTAGTGGTTTTTGTGGCCTGGGTGAAATGGTATTTCACGTTTCGTTTGCAGCCCCTCTTTCATTTTTTGAAAGGACTGCTCTTAAATTTTTGGGTCTGCACTTCAGCCCCTTACTCCTGATCTATGGGCACCCCATATAGGAAGGGTTTAGGAGAGTCAGAGTCACCTTTTGCGGGTCGGTTCCTGGACTTGGCTAATGTATTCATTAACAGGTCTAGGAAGTGGGCCATGGAGAGAGTCCTTGTACCTGACTGTCTGACCCTCTTTTGTGGTTACATCTGCACTTGGGTGTACATTGAGAGGAAGCATGCATTGTCTGACAGCATGATAGAGGCTTTTAGAAGCTGCTGGGAACTGCAGGAGCCAGACAGTAAATTTAACCTGGACAATGGTATTTTGATTAGTAATTTTCAATTCCCCTTTTACAAGTTTCCTTTAATCGTTTACTTGTATTTTTTATCACAGTGCCTCATCAGGGGCTATCTAACCTAATTTTGGTTTTAAAAGAGTAGAAACTTTGTAGCGCAGCTATCAGACTGCAATGAGAGGATGCTAGTATATGCTTTCAGAGTCTTACAGTATCATTTTCTTTTACCCAGAACCACTTAAAGTTCCGCTGTTCACAGTGGAATCCATTCCCAAACAATGTTGCAGTCAGTGTTTTCCGTGAACAGTGAAGATGGCCAACTGTATATGTAACTGTGTAAGTGCAATATACAACCCATGCACAGAATGCAAGTTTACTCCTGGAAAACCGTGGATCAGTGAACATTAGAGTCACAGTGGACAAAAAGATTCACAGTAATTATCGATGAATAAGTGAATTAACAAAAGGCAGATGCACAAATGACAGGACTGTAGTGCACCTTCCAGTGATCAGTCCAAACCAATCTGCATATATTCTTCGCAAATTTTAGGATCGAGTTAGTGAAAGTTAACATTGAAAAAGAAAAGCTCATTATTTGTTTAATCAAATGAACTATATTATATAGTTTCACTTTCTCAACAAAACAAATATTAGGGTAGATAAGACAATTAAATAAAACAACCACAACCACTTAATAATAGGGTTTACAACTCCATATGTTATGTATTCACATTTACTTCTTACCCCCCAAAAAAATTCTTTGATAAAACTCATCAATCTTAAAGTCATGTACTTCTGTTGTGATTAACTGCTGGTATGTCACATTTGCTGGAGAATTATCCTCAGTTCCAGTTGTTTTCCCATCTCTTTGCTGCGGATGCCTAAGTCCATTTTCTGGTTTACTGAACTTTCAAGATAATTGAGTTCTAAACTATTAACCTGAGCCATTAACTACATATTCACAACAATTACAGCCTGCTGCAGGCTGGGTTAATGCTATATGAGGGCAGAAGAATGGGGAAAGTAACTGGAAGTACATATAGAATAATAATGTGACAAATAATGCAATTTATTCTGGCCATATGCTACAACAAAGTGAAACAATGCAATGATAATTGAGTGCCTTGCAAATGCAAGGTAGAGAGACATTTGGGTAGGAAAATTGCAAGAGTTTGACATTAGCTTGCATAATACTAGCAATTGCATTGTTTTATGTATGTTCTCTATCATGGAAACGTAGATTTACAACCGATCATTATATTATGATGGAGGTCCCCTAATTTTTGATATATAGTTCTTGAACAGTCAGGGATGGATAGTGGGGCAACCTCATACTCAAATATTCCAACTTGTGTTCCGGGACATTGTAATCCATATGTTAATAAGTATGAACACTGGAACAGATTCACCCATAGCAGGTTATCCAAAGTGGCCTTTGAGATTAAAAGTAACAAGGATACGAAGAGTTTCACAAGGAAAGCTTAGGGAGAAAAACCAAACTCATACTCACATCAATAATTGCCAGAGTGTTTCAATAATTCGCAAAGAACTGAGAATACCTTTGAGCATATGTGTACTTCCAGTTTAGCCTCTTGCATGTATTTTATTTCTGTAGACAACAGATTTTCATGCAAGGCTGCAGATATTGTTTATACCACCTGCAGTGCATCAAGGGTACTGTTGTGAGTGCAGTAGTGCTTTTATCAGTACTGTTAACAACAAAATTACCTATTTGCAAAAAGAAATTAAGATGTTAGACAAATAAGTTCTGCGTTTATGTTTGTAATATTGACGTAATACCCACATAACCGTAGATACATCCTCCAAATCAAAAATCTTTAGTTATATAAAGTGAGAAAAATTGCATGAAATTTGTTATTGCACTTGACTTTTACATGTACCAGTGTGTGCACATTTGGATTATCCCATCATTAATCAAGGCTTTAAGTATATGAATCTAAGGGGAAAAAGGCCAGTGTTTGCACTTAGTTAGACACTACACCACAAAATACCACCATATTGGTAACTAAGCTAACCTTATACGGAATATTTTCATCTCATAGCAACTTGATACTTTGTTTCTTTTCAACAATAATCTTGGACCTCAAAATTGTAACTTCAGAATATCCATTGAAGTAAGGACAGATCTGTACAGAGGTATTTAAAAAAAATCACTGAAATAATCAAGACTAAGACTAATGACTCCTTTTGGACAATTTAGTGACTAGAGACACTCATAAGCCAGCAACCTTATTTGATACTGTTAATTTGACTCACAATAATTTATCAACACTGAGCTAGTGATATGATCCGTATGCAAACTGTTCATGATTATGACAAGTCAAACTGTATGTAAGACTTCTATACATTTACATTAAAACTTGCTTTGCTGTATTTTATACACAAATGACGGATTACCTCTTCATTTTTCAAGGTTCCATGTAATGGAGCTTAGCATTCCCTGTAATTAATAGCAGAATAACAGCTTCAATGAATAAACTTGAGTTATAAGCACACCCAACTACCCTTGATTAAACAATAGTATGTCCTTTTGTCTAAAAATTCACTGAAAACCTCTAAATCAGGGTTTGCAATTTTTCACACAAAAGAAAGCAGTATATGCAGCCTACAACCTGCTTAGACTAGTTTGAAGGTCGGAACTGTATTTGTGATATGACCTTGGATATCACTGGAGAAAGGTGTGCTTCTGTTATTCACTAAGGGTGAATTTGAAATTGAATCTTTCGACATGATACAGTATGGCTGAAGCAAGTTCACTATTCAGAAGCACAAACACTTTCATTCAATGTTTAAATGTGAGCAGTGAAACAATGCAGCAGAGTAGTTAATAACACACTTTGTTTAAATATAAAAATCTCTGAGACTGATAATTAAATTGGCTGCTAATCATCAGGCATCTCTTGATTGCATAACCTATTCTTTTCATTGTGATTTCAATATTTTAAATCATCTCAAAGCAAACAAGGTGTTTAGAATATTTCCATACAGTAAATGCAGACAATATTAATGTTGCAAGAATCAGATCTTTGATTAGTTTAGTGGCAAACATATTCATGTATGTCAAGCTGTAATAAAACTTTATCAGTTTAAACTTTCAGTTAATCAATAAGCACTTATGAGTAACAAACATTTGACTCAAATGTTTACAATCAATATATCTGACCTAATGACAAAGATGGTAATTAAGTTGATTTCAATCTGCCTGTGAGTTGATAAAGTATTGTATTGCTAACAGCACCTTGATATTTCCAAGCTTCTCATCACTTATTTCACTTGGATTTGTTGTGTTCACTGGTATTTGTAGTTAATGATTACGTATGAGGTAAAACCAAATGGTCACTTACTATTCCAGTTAATTGCTGGCGGTCTAACTGATATAAGGAGTAGGTGTTAGAAAAATACATGAAGTTCATGTAAAATTTGTAGGGCAGAAATGTAAAGGGGAGTGAAAGATGTGGACTATGGTGAAATTTGCAGCAGAATCATGTGAGAAGTACAGAAGGCTCTTATCTCAACTTGGAAGAAACTTGCTACACCTTTTATGCATTAATTAAAATCCATCCATGGGGCTTGGGTATCGCTGATTAGGCCAGCATTTATTGTCCATCCTTGAGAAGATGGTAGTGAGCTATCTTCTTTAACCACTGGGGTCAACATGCAGAGTGTCATTAGACTGGGAGTTTCAGGTCTTTGACCTAGTCACAGTGAAGGAAGTCAATATGGTAAGAGGTTCAGAGGGGAACTTGTACGTGGTGGCATTCCCATGTGCCTGACACCCTTGTCCTTGTAGCTGGAAATAGTCATGAGTTTGGAAGCTACTGTTGAAGAAAACTTGGTAAATTTCTGCAATGCATCTTGTAAATGGTATAAGCTGATGCTACTGAGTGTCCACATGGCGGAGGAGGTGCATGTTTGAGGATGTGGTGCTATTCAAGCAGGCTGCTTTGTCCTAAATATTGTCAAACTTCTCGAGTATTGTTGGAACTGCACTCATCCGGCCATGTGGGGAGTATTCCTTATACTCCTGACTTCTGCCTTGTAGCTGTTGGACATGTTTTGGTTGGGGGATTGGGGTGGGTGGGAGGGGGGACGGCAATGGTATTTGTATGACTAGTCCAGTTCTAGTTCTGGTTAATGGCAACCCAAAGGATGTTGCCAGTACGGCATTCAGTGATGGTAATGCCACTGAACATTACCCTCATGCCACACCTTGATCTAATTACAGGGCACTTCTGCTCATCAATGTTGCACCAACAACTATCATTGTAATGCTGCAGTGAGGACACTGTGTGCTCAGGGACTTGCATTCAGTTGATGGACTGGACCAGGCTGCAACTTTGGCCCATTTGCTTGCAGCCATAGCATTCACTCGCTTTGAACCTGCCTGAATTCTCACAGCATCCTAGCCTTGCATTGTCATGTCTCCCTTTTTTTTCTTTCATTTTACCCCTCAGACGTAGGCTGGTTCACAGTACTGTGACATTGTCATGCCAAATAGTGCATACATGAAGCCAGGAACCTTGTCATGGTTGTCAATAGTCCTTAGTCAAGTCAAGTCTTTGTAAAGAGTGTCCCAGCACAATAAGTCAGAGACAGCCTCTCATACCAGTCCAGCACCTTGGACAGAGCCAGTCAGTTGTTGGAGCGGTAAGAGTCTGGATGCTCTCCACAGAAAGGATAAGAAACCAAATGTTATGTAAATCACTGCTCCTCCTTCCTTATTGGGAACTGTTTTCCTCCTGAAATGTGAGACAGGCAAGTATTATGGGAGATGAAAGTTGTTGGCACAACTGTTAATTTTGATGCAGGTGGGGAGGTATCCTGAGTGAGTGGGTAGACAGCGCAGAGGGCATGCAAGGTTAGTGGGGTTGGAGCTTGGCATGGTTGATAGCGAGTGAGGGGAAATGTTGCAGGCAGTAGTAAGAGTGGTAGAACACGAGCCTTGATGGGAGGTGGGTGTAATAGCAGAGAGTCTTCAATTCAGTCTTCATTTAAAATACCATAGTCTCAGGTTAGGTCCTCACACTACAAAGAATCTAAAACTTTTCTAAACTGCATATTGTTGTTCTTCATTTTGTACCAGACACCCTCCAACTTTTATACTTTATACCTATGTTTGTGTATGTATTTGATGCCATGTTTTATTATTTTCTCAGGGTCAGTCAATAAGAAATAAAATTCTTCTTTCTTTCAGTCAAATAAACGTTGTAATTGGCTCTTCCATTTTGATTTGGTGAACTACATTACAGCTGAATTGCGATACTGCCGTGTGCTAAAGAAAATAAAATATCTTTGTTGTGGCAATCCAAAGGGGTTTAAAAAGGGAGAGCGAATTCACACCTTCTTACCTGCTTGTAAAAATGTCATAATTCGGTGAATCTTACTATTAATTTAGCTGTTCTTAATTTCCTACTCCAGGTACCAATTTTTCAGCTCTTTTCCTCTCTTCCTTTCAGGCTTGTTATGAATGTTCTTTCATTCCATTTCTGTTTAAATCTGTTCTCCATGATAAAATTGAAAAATAGGCCTAGCTCAGTGCACACTAAATTCTTCAAATACCAGGGACTTTTTAGAGGAGGAGTATCGTCAGTAATCTGAAATTCAAACTAAATAGGCTTACAATGGCTGAACAATCCATCCTGGCCTACTGCCCAGTTGCTGATGTACTGATGTGTTCCCCAAGGAGAATAACATCATATGGAGCAACAAAGGATGTAGGGTGACAACACAGAATGTGGCGATTTTGTCTCTGCCAGTTCTTTGAAACACCTACTGATTTAGTCCCATTTTGCTGATTTTCCACATAACTTTGCCAGGCTCTCTTTTGCAATGATACGTCCTATTGAAAGTCACTGTTGCATCCTCTCTTCACACTTACATTCCAAACAATCACTGATAAGAAAAAAAAATCTTCATTTCCCAATGGTATTTTTGACAGTTATCTTAAACCTGATACCTGGAGCATTGTCTGGCATAATTGTAATTTCTGATAGGATCAGCTTTGCAGCAGTTGAACAGAAATCATAACAAAGCTATCTCATGATTCTTTCAGTCTGTCTGTTATTATAATAGTGTGATGCTTGTGTTGCATTTAAATGAGCCTTATAAACTATAACCTGGTTGAAATATATTGGTAACCTAAAAGGGATATCTTCCCAGGATAGCCAGGAAAGATGGGTGTAATCTGATAGGTGCCTGAGCAGCCTGAACTATGAAGAGATTTGTGGCAGCATCAGATGAGAAGTCCAATGAGTCCTATCTCAATTCCAGAGGCAACTTAGTGATTTTCTGCTTTTGCTGAGCAGCGAGATAGGTTTCTCACTTGGCAGCAGTGAGTTGCCAATTAAGTGGGGAATCATAGCTTGTTAAACGGCTTGTTCGTGGTTCAGACCCCGTCATTAATATATAGATTTTCCTAGCTTGCTGAACTTGCCAAACGAACTAGATGTCGAGAAATCGCGACATGTAAGTCAAAGTGGATACCCAGTGACTTCAGCTCATCGTTGGCTGCAAACAGCCTCCATGTTGCTCAGCACCAGACAGCCTCTCAGGGGATGATCCATGGCCCTCAGTCAGACACTCACGCACCTCTCATCCATGGAAATTGGCATCCAGCAGTTGCCAACCTCTTCCAAGCACCTTGGCATTTCTCCAGGACAAGTGTAGGCCTCTTAGGAAGCACAGACTGGCATTACAAAGGCCAGCAGCAATCAGCACTGGGATGCTACAACAGGAACATTTTGTGCACAGGGACAGACACCCAGTTTACGGATTAGACCAGACTGCATCTCAAGACTAAAAACCATCATGCTGGAAATCTGAGAAAACAAAACCGAAATTGTGGGAAAATCTCAGAAGTTCTGGCAGCATCTGTGGACAGAAATCAGAGTTGACATTCTTCAGAAGAAGACAGCGCAGCGAATCTTACTTGTTACCGCAGCCCTCAGTCAAGGGGGTATACAGCTTGCTGCACAACAATGTGTGACAACAATCTCACACCTGTACCAAGTGGCAGCAGGTTACACAGCAAACATGCTGCACTGTGCAGAAAGCAGGCAGCCATGTCTCAAAGTCCTAGGGAAATAGTCCTCAGCGAAGTTCCTGGGGTCCATCAGATATGGAGTTCAGCAGAGTAAATCAAGGACAAGCCACCAAAACCAGTCCAAGGATTGGCCATGGTCAGGTGTCTAGTCACAGTGCTCTCCTTCAGGGGGATCAGAGCCACTAGGGTCCAGGGAAAGGGTCACAGTCAGTCCTGTGCCTCTGTAGTAGCCAGGCTAGCCTGTAAGGCTCATGCAGTGGGAGAGATTTACAGCCTGAGTTGGTGGGAGCGGGTGTACATCCATGGTCAAGAGAACCCTGGCTCTAAGGGGACAGGGTAACAGTATGACCACACCCAGTTTGGTCACCTCAAATGCCAGGTCCCTGCTCTCCCAACACATTCTGCTCCTGTTCATGACCAGGCAGGGCAGCTATGGAATGCTAAGGATTGTCTGTGTTTTTACACCTTTTAAAGATGTTATGAGTGCCGGGGGGAAACCGGTCTTTCAGTGGGTATCTGGTGAGTGGCAATTTTTCTGGAAATGATGTGTGATAAGGTGGGACCAACATCAGATGTTCAGGACATTATCGCGGTTTGGTTGGTCGTGAAAGCGGTGGAATTAGTTCAATACAGCAAGCAATCTTGCTGGGCCTTGTGGCAAGAATCCCCCCAAAAAAACCTCATCATAAATTGCACTTATCCAAACAAAAAGTAAGTTGCAGCCTGGTAATCTACATTCATTTCCAAATAGGTTATACAACTGTGTAACAATCTGTTGACATCTGATTTGTTTCTTTAATGCTTGTGGTTGTGGATTCATTTGCATGTTGAAACATTGGAGGCAATTTGACTTAGAGCTATAGTGGAAAACAAGCAATATTGAATCAGCAGCCGATTAAAGATCTATTCCCATTTTCATTTAGAATGATTTTAAGGGAGATGGATGTCAGCAAAGATGTATAACAAAGAATGATCCAGTACGACATTATCATGCAAATTCAAAATTACACGTTATATCTTTAAATTTTAAATATCTGTTACTTTTTCAGTTTGTGGTACAGAACACAACATGTCTGATTCAAACATGCATTAGAATTTTTCTAAAAGTACCTGGCAACCTCATTACTAACACTGTATAATTGAATTTTAATAAGGTTTGCTGAAGCAGGCTAAATGGACTGCCAAGGTTAAGCTTCAAGAGTAGTCAAGCGGCAGTGATTTTTAAGACAAAACTGGATCATATGCTGACCAACCATTTCTCATTCCAACATTTATTGTCATAACGAAAGAAGAGATAGTCTTATTCAAACTAAAACACTGAGAGCTTCATTTTTACAATTGCTATTTACACATGGATAATTGAATATGATGTCTGCATAATCTTAACAATAGTTTTCAACGTGTATTAGCTATATGCCTTTTCTTCTCATATGCATTTTAATTGTATTATAGTCAATACCATTGATTCCATGTCATTAATGTGTGGCTTTTTTCACTTAATCCATGCACTAATGAACCAATAAATGCAGAAATTATGCGCAGTTTTGTGCATGAATTTTCCATGAATTGTGATTGTGAAAAGACTTGTAAAACCATGATTTGGACATTATCACAGTACAGCTCTGAACTGCAGTGGGGTATTGATAAGATAGATAACTGGCTGAGGTGAAATTAGAACTTGCGACTCCCATTTCTGGGATGTAAAAGGATCGTATTGAGGACTAAATTACAGAGTCAAAGTCCTCCATCTCAATTCCAGGTAAAAATGTTCCTGCAGTAATACATCTGGCCATTTCTCAGACATCTCTGATGGCTGCCCGAAACTGATACTAGGCCCATTACATTTATAAATAACTTTGTTTTGCCAAACCACATCTTGTGAGAGAAGGAGACAGAGGTGTTCCTTTCTGTACACTCCACCCCACCTTCCTTGGGAGTCTTAATTTTCACGTCAGCCTATGTAATAAGCAGGGTGTAACCCAAAATGTAAAAATGATAGATAAATGTTTCTGTGCAGCCAGAGGAGCAGCAACTCTTCTCCCAGCTCCACAGTACACAAAACCAGCTTTTTGTCCTCCTGTTGTTTCCTCACCCTCACTCTCTCTCTCTGTCTCTTTCTCTCTCTCTCACACACACATAAAGTCATAGAGTCATGGAGCTATACAGCACGGAAACAGACCCTTTGGTCCAACTCATCCATGCCGATCAGATATCCTAAATTAATCTAGTTCCGTTTTCCAGCATTTGGTACACATCCCTCTAAATCCTTCCTATTCACATACCTATCAGATGCCTTTCAAATGTTGTAATTGAGCCAGCATCCACCACTTCCTCTCGCAGCTCATTCCATACATACACCACCCTCTGTGTGAAAAAGATGCCCTTAGGTCTTTTTATATCCTTCCCCTCTCACTCTAAACCTACGCACTCTAGTTTTGGACTCCCTTACCCTGTGAAAAAGACCTTGGCTATTCGCTCTATCCATGTCCCTCATTATTTTATAAATCTCTAAAATGTCACCAATCAGCCCCCGATGCTCCTGTAGCTCAAACCCTCCAACCCTGACAACATTCTTGTAAATCTCTCTACACTCTTTCAAATTTAATAACATCTTTCCTATTGAGGGGGATGAGAATAGAATGAAGTACTCCAAAAGTGGTCTAACCAATGTTCCATGCAACCACAACATGACATGCCAACTCATTTACTCAATGCCCTGACCAATTACAGCAACATTCCAAATGCCTTCTTCACTATCCTGTCTACCTGTGACTGTACGTTTAAGGAACTAAGAACCTGCACCCCTAAGTCCCTTTGTTTGGCAACATTCTTGACCACTCTACCATTAAGTTTATAAGTCCTGTCCTGATTTGCCTTACCAAAATGCAACAGCTCACATTTATCACAATTAAACTCCATCTGTCATTTCTCAGCCCATCGGCCCATCTGATCAATGTCCTGTTGTACTCTGAGATAACCTTCTTCACTGTCCTATGCACCACCAATTTTGGTGTCTCCGGCAAACTTACTAACCACACCTGCAATATTCACATACAAATCATTTAAATAAATGACAAAAGCGCACCGATTCTTGTAGCACATTATGGGTCAGAAGCTTCCAATCAGAAGAATAACGCTTTACCACTACCCTCTGTTTCCAACCTTCAAGCCAATTTTGTGTCCAAATGGCTAACTCTGCTGGATTCCATGTGATTTAACGTTGCTAATCAATCTACCATATGAAAGCTTGTTGAATGCTTTGCTGAAGTCCATACAGACAATGTCCACCATTCTGTCTTCATCAATCTTCTTTGACTCTTCTTCAAAAAACTCAATCAAGTTAGTGACACACAATTTGCCAAGCACAAAGCCATGTTGTCTATCCCCAATCAGTCCTTGCCTTTCCAAGTAATGTAAATCCTGACTTTCAGGATTCCCTCCAATAACCGACTACCACTGATGTCAGCCTCACTGGTCTGTATTTCCCTGCCCTTTCTTTACCACCTTCCTTAAATAATGGCACCACATTAGACACCTTCTGGTACCAACTTCCAGCACTTCACCCATGGCTTTCGATGATACAAATATTTCAACACACACACACGCGCGCACACACACACACATCCTAGGGTAACTGAAAGCTGAGACACATAGCCCAATGTTCAACAGTATAAGATAGCAAACTGCCTGTACAGCAATAGGCAATTTTATCATGCATAAATGGGCCCAAGTCAGACCTGCTTTGGGTCATCCAGTTGGGATGGGTGCTGATTGCACCTTAGTGGCTACATATCCCAAAACAGATCAGACACGATTTCTAAACTAGTAACTGCAGAAATTGGGGCTGTCACAGCAAAGCAGATTTAGGTCTATGTTGCGCATCCAGGATTAATTTAAAAATAACATAACCTCGTCAGTAGCAGGGAATATGGCAGTTGCTATTACTTTTTATACTTTTGACACATTGAAGAACACTGAAGGTTACACTACAAATTTTGAGAGTTTATCATTTTTCTAATTGAATAAACTAGACAATGGATACTAGAATTGGGGTAGTACATTAGTTTTAAATTTATCTTGATACAATGGTAAGCACCAGAACAAACAGCTGGAATGTTCACGATACATCTAGCTTCCCTGGAGTGCTGGGAGTAATAATGTGTGTTTGTGATATCTCTATATTAGCTGAAGTTTTTTTTTTAATCTCATAATTCAGAGGAATGGTGCAATATCACCACAAAATTTATAGAATTTATCCCTTTCCATCAAAGTCATTGTCCTGTTTGAATTGTATCCTACCTGATGACAGCTTGATGATTTGCTGATAACAGAGCACTCTGCAACCAAGTTGTAAACATTCAAAATCCTCAGAAACTCATGAACATTCAATTACTTCTGGGCTTTTGTACAACATTATAAAACGCCACACCCATTTGAGATTTATTTATCAGGTAACTTAATCAAAATCACACTAATTTATAAAAGTTTATCTATCTCCTTTCAACAAAGCTATAAAATCTAACATTAACAGAAATCTCCACTAACCATACAGAAAAGCAGAATTGCCTTCAGCAAGACTTTTTCTTATTAATTCATGGAATGAAGGTGTCACTGGCTAGGCTATCATTTATTGTCCATCCCTAATTGCCCAGAGCACAGTTGCGAACCAACCACATTGTTGTGGATCTGGAGTTATATGTAGGCCAGACCAGGTAAGGATAGCAGATTTCTTTCCCTGAAAGACATTAGTGAGCTAGATGGGCTTTTCCGATAGTCGGTAATGATTTCATGGTCATTGGTAGGTTTTTAATTCCAGATTTTATGAATTGAATTCAAATTCTACCATCTGCCAAAGTGGGATTTGAACCCATGTCCCCAGAACATTAGCTAAGTTTCTGGGTTATCAGTCAAGTGATAATATCCACTAGGCCATCATCTCCACCAATAAAGTTAACAGGTTTGAAGAATTGTTTTTGTTTAAATTTTTTGGTTCTGTTTCGAGCCATATGTATGGTACATATGTGCGTGCATCTTTTTGTGTGCAGCTTGGTTAATACTGATATTGTATACAAAAAACGAAGTTTTATGTATGATAAAAATATTTTCACCAATAAGTTAATTTTGTCAATATCAAATGTGTTGTGCTGCTAAAGACTTTAGCATGTATACATGCTGCATGAAGTAGTCAGTAAAATCATCAGAGAAAATGGTGCTAGTTGATCAACAATGCACTGGGAGCTAGTAAAAAAAAATTATGTAACAGGAGAGATGCAATAGTTACAGTTGGTTGTGCTATATAGGTTTAAACATATTGTTTTATTTAATTCTAATATTAATATTAATTCTAATTGATTGCAACATCTTAAAAAGTTCATGAATGGAAGTTTTTTTAATGGATAAAAGAAATAGTGATGTTGCCTCTGACTTGTAATCTCCTACTAGGTGAAACATTTCCCAGGTTTATAGGCACATTAATGCATTCGGAGACTTATGGCTGTATCTTATCTGAACTCAGCTAAATACCATTTTCAGTGAGTTTAAGGAAGGCTTCTCTCAGTGAGCCCTAATGGGTTTTCTTAAGCTAACTTCCCAAATTCACTTCATTAACTGTGCACCAATCCCCTGTTCTGACCTGCTCAGACTACGTCTAAGGGTTTATTTGGATTACAGTAGTAGAAGAACAACCACCAATGAGTTTTAACAAGAAGAGGCTTTATCTCAAACAAAGTTTGTTAATTCCATGATAACAAGTAGGTACAAATTACATTAGCTAATTAGACATTGGTTCTGAGACGAGTGGGAGACATAGAAGACACATCTTTGAGATTCCTTCAAAACCCAAAGCTCTCCTCCCAAACTCCCCTTCCAAGACTGCATGACATTATGGGATTAGGTGAAGTTTAATGCAGTCTCCAACATTAACCCTTTCAGAACTGTTATAAAGCAGCAAGTTATTTTAAAATGTATTTTTTGTTTTCCATCTGGAACAGGAGGAATGAATTCAGATGCCTTCTCTGATTTCAATTGCCCTGATCCCACTGCCAGAGTGAGAGTCTGGATGTCGGAATGAGACCCAGGATGTAATGTTTCTTTGGAAACTAACTTGCAAGTTGGTTGACCTTGAAATTTGTTACAAATGTAACTGTTTTCCAAGCATAGCCAGCATTGGGCCCTTGTGTAAGTATTTTGACAATGATAACACAGTTCAAGCATAAATTTTGGATGCTTATGAAGCAGATAACACACTTCCAGAGTGCCTGATTGAAAACTTAGTTGAGAATATTGCATTGTAACAGCATGCTGGCTAAATGCCCTGTAGCTGTGGTGTTAACCTTTTTACTTTCCTCCAGATTACAGGGTCACTGTAATCTCCTCTAATTTGCCAGTGTTTTGTACTTTCATTTCTACCTATCTCATCCCTCATTGTTTATTTAAGTGGGAAATGCCAGTCACAAGTGACAGGTAACCACCATCACCAACGAAAGAGAATCTAACCATGGCCCCTTGACATTCAGTGGAATTCTCAATGCTGAATTCCATTCTGTCAACATTATGGGGCTTAAAATTGACAAGAAACTCAACTGGACGAACCAGATAAATACTGCGGCTACAAGAACAAGGGAGAGGCTAGGAATCCTGCAGATGTTATCTTATTAATTAGATATACATTGCTTCAACAGGATAAAGCCCTACGCCATAAACATTTCATTCAGTTGTTTTTATTCTTTTAGGGGATGTGGGTGTCCCCATCTAGAGCTATACCTAGCACAAAAGTAAATGGTTGTGTTGATGGAGGTCAATCATCACAGCCAATGGGCATCATTTTAAGAGTTCCTCAGGATATAATCCTAAGTCTAATCATCTTCAACTATTTCATCAATGTCCTTCCCTCTATCATAAGGGCAGAAGTGAAAATGATTATTGATTATTGGAAAATGTTCAACATCAATCACAATTTCTGGAATGCACTGCTGAGGGATGAGTGGAGGGGCATTAAAAGTGGAAAACTTCACAACCTTTAAAAAGTCCATGGATGAGCACACGATTTGTCATAACTTCAAGGATATGAGTCAAGTGCTGGAAGGTGGGATTAGTGTCGCTAGGTCAGCACAGACCCCATTGGCCAAAGGCCCTCCCTGTGCTGTATAACTCTATGAGTAGGAGTCCTCAGACACTGAAGTAGTGCATGTCCAAATACAGCAAGACCTGGACAACATTCAAGGCTGATAACATTGGCAAGTAACTGTCATGCCACTGAAATGCTGGGTCAATGATGGTATCCGATAAGAGAGAACCAGTCATCACCTCTTAACATTCAATTGTTCTCCCATTGCTAAATCCCCCACTAACAATATCTCGGGGATCACTGTTAATTAGCCATATAAATATGGTGGCTTCATGAGAAGGTCAGAGATTGGGAATTCTGTGCGAGTAACTCACTTCCGAACTTCTCAAAGACTGTCCACCATTTACAAGGAAGAAGCCAAGAATGTGATGGAGTATTCTTCACTTGCCTGGATGAGTGCAGCTTCAACAATACTGCTCAGGAACTCTGACAGCTTCTAGGACATCTCATTTCACGTCTTCAATGTTCATTCCTTCCATCGCCGATATACATTCAAAGTGTTGTGTACCATCTACAAAAATGCATGCAACAACATGCTAAGGCTACCACATAGAAGGCCAGCTGACACAGGAGGAAAACATCACTGCAAGTTCCTCTCCAAGCCACACACCATCCTGACTAGTAACTGTATCACCGTTCCTTCACTATCACTGGTTCAAAATCTTGAAACTTCTTCCCTAACAGTTCTGAGGGAATACCTACACCACATGAATTGTAATGTTTCAAGAAAACAACTCACTAACCCCTTCTCAAGAGTGATTAGTGATGGTCAAAAAAAAATAAAAACAATGTTCACATCATCCGAATGAATTAAAAGTAAACTGGAAGTGTGGAGTAGTTTCCCATGTTTCAGGATCCCTTATTTTAACTATCAGGGACACGTTTGCTTCCTCTGCCTGACTTTCCTTTTCTGCCCAGCTTGCCTCAGGAATAGTTACCTCTCCACCCAAGCAAAAGTTTCCTGAGTTGATGGGTTTGTGTGTTAATTCATCGTCACTAGCCAGAATGACTCCCTGTCTGTATCCTGCTACGCTCTTCTCATCAACATGAATCCAGATTGGAAAGGATATAGAGTACATCAACTCCTTGAGTAGAATTCTCTGATGCAGGTTTTTTTGCCAGTGGCCTCAATTTGAAGAACCTACATCCAGTAGTCAGAAGCAAGCTGTCTAATCCATTCGGGCTATTTCCTGAGGGCATGGAGGTTTTGATTGTATGTCTCTTGCACTAACTGCTCTGCTTTTAAACTGGTCCTTTTTGTTGTACCATTGCTGGTTGCACAGTCCTCAGGCGAGAGGGAGTTGACTTAGACA
>NC_063345.1:51851083-51896510 GCF_021869965.1 Rhincodon typus
GCTCTACACCTTGTTATCTAAGAGAGAAATCTGTTTATGTGGCAATTTGGAAAACTTGCATCATCGAGGGCAAAAAGCAAGATTCAACTCTTCTGTCCGGCAATATCTTTTTCAGACATTCCATCCCAATGAATTCCTTCTCTAGTCTTCTCATTAAAATTTCTTATTGAGCTGATGAGTTAGCAAGCCGTTCTTCTTGATGATATTGTGCGCATTTACCAGATGTGATTCTCACTGTTACTGTCTCTCCACAAAAACACACAGATAGCTAAAGTCACTGCCTTTTCTCTGACTTTGACCATCTTGAGGCAGCAAATAAATGTTTAAAAAAAGCAAGGAAGTGTGGATGCTGGAAATCTGAAACAAAACCAGGAGTTGATGGAGAACTTCAGCTGGCCTGTCAGAGAGAAAGCAGGAAGATAGGAAACTGAGGAAGGGTCACTGGACTCAAAATGAAGTCTGCTTTCTCTCCAGAGATACTGCCAGCTTTGCTGAGTTTCTCCATATAAACGCTTAAGATTTCTTTCAGATTCTGATGGCCTGAAACCTTCCACAAATAAAGAAAGACTACTTTTCTGCTGGAATGGGCCTTATCTTTTGAACCCAACCTGCCTGTGGCTCCTCACCATTGGTCTTTCTCTTTGGGTTGTAAAAACTCAGGTTCAGGTGAAGATAGTCAACAGCAGGGCAGAAAGAGCCCAAAAGGTGAAGGCATGCCCAACATTAGACTCCTGACCTCCTTGAGAAGAAAATTCTGTCTTCACAGGAAAGCACCATAACTGCTCCTGTGGGGATGCCAAAACAACCATGCCCACCAAATAATTAAGTGTGACCCTTCATTCCACTACAAGTCTCATATGAGCTGCACTTTCATTGTCATCCATTGCACACCACTTCTAACCATTCCTTCTCTTTGGTCTTGCTGCTACCAACAGGATGCCCATGAATTATGCAGAGAAATGGCCTGCTTCACCAGAAGCCATGTCCTTGACATCTGAGGACAGTATGACCAACGCCTCAGAGGAAATATCCTGCACCACCTACCAGCTCAGATACTCACACCATGGGAGAATGACAGCTTTCGAAGGTTTGGGTGCACAAGCTGTTGATTACCTCACTTTGACAGCTTCGCAACTGGCCAAGGAAGAGACACCCCATGTTGCTGGGCCTCAGAGGACTGCTGGAGAGGAGGCACCATGTAGGACAGAACTCTGTGGTACCAAGAATCATGGACTGAGTCCCCATGCACAGGGAGGAAGAAAGCAGCAGACAGGTATATGGGAGGCAATGGCCCTCATAGTCCAGAGACTGCAGGAGTACAGTAAGGGGATAATGGTATACAACCACTAGGCTGGCTTCATGGACAAGTTGGCAATTGCCACATACAGACAGGTCCAGAACCATCAGGGTCTGCTGGATAGGCACATAAAAATTACTTCCTATCACACCAGCCATTGGTCCTCAGAACTGGAGGCATGGTGAGGAGTAACGGGGAACCTGGCAAGCACTCCAGGTGTCTCTTTGCCACAAGGAGATGGGGCACTGCCAGGAGGCACCCAGCTAGATGAGGAACTGCACACATGCCCCTTTGAAGTCTTCTCTTCAGGACATCCAGAGATGGCTAGACCCTCCACTTCCACCCCACCTCCCCCACCTCTGACTCTTGAAAGTTCAATCTGAGCAGGGCGACCTGTCACTGGCCAGAAGGTCCTCTGCAACACTCCTAGGGTTGCCCAATGAGCTCCACTGCAGCTCAGGCTCCCTTAACACCAGCTGCAGAACCAGGAACTACAGTGAGGCATGGTGGGAGTGATAAAAAAGGAAAAAAAAACATTGAGCTTTTGTGGCACAGATGATATTACACTATAAATAAAGTATGATGTTTGCATTAACTTGATTGTTTTAGTATGACATCAGTTTGTTTGACTCTCTGTTCAGCCCCTAATGTTACTGTACCAGCATGGTGTCCAACTTCATGTCCACACCGGATATCAATGGATTGATGTCTGTGTTAAGACCCTGCGACAGCCTCTGCAAGTAAGAGGAATGTCATGAGATGTGCTGATGCCTCGTTTGAAAACATCCCCCATCCTTCCTTGGCATCTGTGCCCAAAATTGTTAGTTTGAATGAAATCGTCACTGATATCCAGGCAGGGAGGTCTCCAGCATACAGACAGCCACCCTGTCAGGATCATCAGGAATTGGTGACTCCCATAGTTCTCAGTCCTGAACAGTGCATACATTTGTGTGTAATATTATTTCTCCTCAAAAGGCCTCACATCGGCCTGCTTCATAGGCTGAACCTTTTACTGCACCCACTCAAGATGTGGACGCAGCCGTTTTCCTTTTATCATGACTTTCAAATTCCTGCATGATGAACAATGGACGATCTTCAGCCAGGTGCTCACATTCTGTGTCTCTACACTTCAGGAGGGCCCTGAACATCAAGATCCCCTTCCTGATAATCTCTTCAGGACCAAAATCAACACATTTACAAGAACATTCACTGACTTACATTTCCCCTGCAGCCCCTGGTGTATGAGGTGACCATGCTAAGGTGGTCAGAACATGCCCCCCACTTGAAACTCAGTCTGCTCCTGACTGTGGATGAACCCCTCTCCTGCATTATTCTACTTACATCCACGCCTTACCATATCCACCTTTACAAAGACAATTGCTCCTCTTAACAATTATCATTCAGTCTTTCCTCAAGCCTGCAACCCATAGCCGTGACTCATAAGTTCCTGAGTCTTCTTTCAATGACAGTACACCCCTTATTCAAATGCCCCTCCACATCTCCCTTTCCCCTTAGTGTCTTTGGTTGGACCTGATGGACTGACCATGGTTCATTCCCTTGTGCAATCCAGCCAGACAGCCTTGGATGGAAAGTGCCCAGATCCTGACTGACAGCTATACATCTCCTTGACCACATTTGTCCTCCATGCCCCACTGCCCTGGGACTGGTGGTTATGGTGCCACTGGACTGACCATGACTCACTCTCTGGTGACCAATTATGTCAGACACAAATCCTGGCTACAAGCAATCTTGATCATGCCATTAGTCATTAGAAATTGGGCTCAGTTATCTCTGTGAAGTAGATATAATCGCGGGTGACCTTAAAGATGTCTGCTTCACAACATAATCCAAAGACACAAACCTGGATTGTCTTTAACTTTCTTTAGACTCTACACCTATCATCTTGAACTCTGACAATGTGCTGTTATATGCAATACTCACTTATGTGATGTGGAGAGTGGTGGCTGTGAGTGTGGTGGATAGGTTTTCAGTAATCCTACACCAAATGCCATGTACTTGCAAAACATGACACATGTTGCCCAGATTGGAGTAAGATCCCATATGTTACAAGTCCATGTACAGTCATTGCATAGCCCTCATTGTCAGACTTTTCCATGTCCAACTGTATTGCGAATTATGCTAATCTGTCATGAGCATGTGATGCGAATGCTGACTGATGTCATTACTAAGGAGTTGTTCTGTTTCTCATATTCCCCACATCGGTTAATTGAAACAGTGACAAATGGATCCAGTGGAGATTATGTGGAGCTGCACTGCACAGAAACATAGAAAATAGGAGCTTGAGTAGACCATTCAGACCTTTCAGGCTTCTCTGTTATTCAATATGATCGTGGCTGATCATCCAATTTAGTAGGCTGTTCCTGCATTTTCTTATGCCCTTTGACCCCCTCAGCCCCAAGAACAATATCTAAGCCCTTGAAAATATTCAATATTTTGGTCTCAACCACTTTTCCGTGACACATAATCCCACAGATTTACTGATCTATGGGTCAGAACTCTCTCCTCATCTCAGTCCTAAATAGCCTATCAAGTATCCATGGATCGTTACTTCTCGTTCTGGACTCCCTGGTCATGAGGAATGTCTTTCCAAATTTACTCTGTCTAGTCCTGTTAACCAATCCAGTCTCTTTTCATACATCAATGCTGCCATCCCAAGAAACAGTCTAATAAGACTTTGTTCTACTCCTTCCAATAGTCAGAACATCCTTCCACAGATAAGGAGACAAAAGCTGCTCACAATATTCAAGGCATGGTCTCACCAAGGTCCAATAAAGCAGTGGAGAAATTGAGGAAAAACAAATGTGCCAGCAAACCTAGGACTAGCACCAAACTCAACCAGCTATGAGCAGCCTCTACATGATTCAGTCGCTGCTGAAAGTCCCTTCAGCATGGGGAGGAGGTCCAGGAGCTTCAGAGCCCATCTCCTACACTGCCATTTCCTTCAGATGAGTGACACCGCAGAATCAGGATGTCCCAGGATACTGTCACAGAATTGTATCATCTGTTCAAGTGGGGCTTGAAGAAATGGGTAGCCATCCCATTCTGATTGCCATCAAGGTGACAACTGTACTAAATTTTTAAGTCACCGGCTGCTGCCAAGGATCCAATGGGAATCTCTGTCCTTAATCCTTACCCCACAAATGAACCTAGGCTGTTATTGATGCAATTTGAGACAAATCACACTGTTGCATCTTGTTTCTCTGTGACAATGCAAGTGCTACAGCCTAAAAAGTAGGCTTTGTGAACATAGCTGGCTTTCCCCACGTGCATGGCGAGATAGACTGTACACACATTGAGTTGAGAGTACCGTATCATAATACAGCTGACTTCATTAACAGAAAAATTTTCCATTCACCAATGAGGAGGAAGATGAGGGCATTGATCGTTAAACTAAAATATAAGGTGAGAAAGTTAGCAAACCAATTAACATGCAATCTGAGATTCAGTGCAGGCAGTTTGAAATGTTATCCATATCCAGTTCACAAGGTTACATTTTCAATCTGACAGATTGCCTTGGGGTTGAGTGGAGAAAACAATGTCATTAAACTAAGCATATATGTCTAGTTTGCAACTCGAATTTGCCAAAAATACAATGTGTTAGTGAAGAAATTAGGAGTGAAGCAACTTTTTGTTTTGAAGAATCATATCTAGTTGTAACCTTGTACTAATTTTTAGTAGTTAACCTTTTTCAGGTCCAATAATCATTACCTAGTATTCATTATGTGTAAGCAAACACAACATTCTACTAATGTGATGTCACTAGACATCTCCAACCTTCAAATTATACATTTGTCCAAATCTTTTGCTTCTATTTTCACAGTGATATTTGGTCCCTAATCCAATATGAGTGTTGCATTATTTTCACACTTCTTCCTAATGCACTGTCATGCTCACATTTTTGGTAACCTGTTAATAATCTTTATAAAATGTAATGCTTCGACATTGACATTTCATTTTAGACTTAGTACCATGTTGTGGATCGGTTTGAATCGTTAAAGATCTGAGGTTGCAGCCAAATTTATGGGTAATTGCTGCCATTGTGAAATGTCCAGATGGTGACGGAAAGGTTTTGTTCGTGACTTGTTAAACTACGTGGCAAATCACCCACAATGGGACATCACTGAATTCAAAATTTATATTAGACTTCATTACTTGTAATTGCCAGGGGAAAGTCTTGAGCGCCTGCTTTTAGCTCTCAGTTGACATTTGCTGAATTGAGCTGGTAATCATTCATTGGGGAAAATCGGAGAATGCATAAAGAGACAGTTTCCCTATTGTTGTTGGTCTCTGCAGTTGGTGTTCTCTTTTAAGAAGGGAAATTCAAATGTTCACAATGTTTGACTCAATATTTAAATATTCACTGTCAAAGAGAGATGACTAACATTTAGGATGTTATTATAAATAGCCTGAAATAGAAATATATTCTGACATTTAACTTGAATTGAAAAATAAATTTTCTGAGTGCCAGATATTTGATTGAAATGCAGCTGAGGGAATGAACTAACGGCCTCTTATGCTTCTCGTTCTGAGGTTTATATCAAGAAATTGACAGAAATAACCAATATACGAAACGTAAGCATGTGAATTTTGAATTCCTTGACCTGGTTGAGAATGAATTGTGGAAAGTTGCACTTGTTTCCCATTGGTACTGACAGTGCCACAGCTGTGTCTATCCTTTGATAAGTCATTAGAAGAGATGACATGTGTATCTTTGCAGAATTGGATCCTAGGGAAAAGTAGACAGATGTTATAGCATAAATCAGATCTTGACTATAATATGGTGTCTCAAGAGATACTAGGTTCTCTTTTGTTAAAGGTTATTGAACCAGGACTTACATTAAAATGAATGCAAGCTTTTATCAGAACTTTAAGTGCATTTTCTACATCTAAAAGTGCAACATATTGTATAATATATGTCTTCACAATTGCAAAGCTTGAATGTAATTGAGATTGATTTTAACTGTACTTCAATAAGTAGGTCAGAGTGAATAAAATTTGTCATATGAGGAACTTTGTCAGGACTGTATGCAAATTTATGATGCAAAGCATATGGATAATACCCAGAATGTCAAATAATTAGGCTAAAAATTGTAAAATAAAACCATGTGCAGACACAAATGGATACAAAAATTCCTGTTAAAAAATACAGCACACATAACATGATATAATAAAAAAATGTTGATAAGGACATTGTTCTATTTTAATATCTATATTAAATATGTTTCTTCCTGTGATACATGCTGATTTCTGACAAAGATGAAGTTAATTCAGTAACAGTCAATTTTAGCAACCAAGCATTATGCTATGTAAAGGATAAAGAGAAGAAACCTCCTTGGGGCATCCCAGAGTGCTGTACAGGAAACTGCTTACTTATAAAATGGTCAACACATCAACCAGCTTTCACGCAGCAAGGTTCTACAAACAACAACTCAGATCATAAAATCATAAGGTGACTCCAGTGCAGAAAGAGGCCATTCAGCCTTTGTGGTTGTGCTGGCTCTCCGAATGAGCTATATGTGTCATTCCACACTACTGCCCTCTCATCATAGCTTGGCGCATTTTCTTTTCTGAAGATGCTGATTTTCTCTTGAATGTCTTGTTTGAAACAGCCTCTAATACACTTTCAGGCATTACCCCAATTGTCAACATTGCTTTTTTGTTTGCCAATTACCTTTAATCTGTGACCTCTGGTTCTTGATCTTTCCAACAAGAAAAAAACCTCCCTATCTATTCTCCCAGCCACCTCATGATTTTGAATAACTCTATCAAATCTTCTGTCAACCTTCCATTCTCCAAGGAAAATAGGAAATTGCGCAAAAACTCTAAGTAGCAGAAAGGGTGATGTTCTCCATACCGCTAGAAAGTGCACAAGAGGCATGGATAATAAAAGAAAAATGGCTGAAAAGAAGGTTTCCTCCATTTTGTTCAAAAGTTTAACATGTAGTATGTCTCCAATTTAAGGTAGTTGAATGATATTCAAAATGCTTGAAAATTATTTTTAAAGCAGACATAAGAGGATGTTTTGGAAATATCCAGAAGTTTTTCAACTTTAATTAGCCAAATTTAATATCATTTTATGAAAATTGAAATAAAAAGATGCCTGAAAATTCTTGATAAATGTAATAAAGATCTTACGGATAAAGCTTTAATAACAATTCACCTTCACTCCAGTAATTAAGAAAAATTATTACAATATTTCAAAGAAAATACAAAACGCAGCGAAGACAACTGAGAATTCCGTACAGTTGAACTGACTGTAAAAAAATGTTAAGAAATTGAATGGTTAAATCAGTTACACTTGAACCAGTTTTCAAGTAAACTATTTTAAAAAAAGAAGCAACAGCAATTAAATATAATGACACTGGAGAAAGATATTACAGTTCTAAGCAGATTTAAAATCACAAATCCTCCAGATGAGGAATTTAACAGGACAGTTTGGAAGAGACAATTCATGCAATGTAAAATTGCTTCAGGATTGGCGAAGAAACCAAGAGAAAGAAGAAATGAACATTTTTCTTTAATCTGTAGATTCAGTTTAGAATGAAAGAGAGGAGACACCTGCTATGATGTTGTTGTAAGAACATTTGAATATTACATTGAAAGAAACATCAATTGTAGAATGGAGGGAGCAGGAATAAACAGAAAAATACACATTCCTGGAAAACGTATTGACAACTTTATAAATGATCTTTACACCTTGTTCGAATTTGGTGATTATGATTCCTTAATCAGATCTATTTTGAGGCAGAATTACCATTAGATTTTCTGATGTACTACAATCAAAAGAGTGACTTTGTCATTGTAATTTTAATTTCAGGAAGGAATGATTGCCACTGGGAGAGACGGTAGACATTATTGATTTTAAAACTAAAGGAACAAATTGGCATATGGACAGTTTACTTTGACCTATGATGGCCATCAAGGGTCAAGTGGCATGCCATGGTTGCTGCAAAGACAAAGGATTAATTAATGTCTGAACATAATTTTGAAAAGTTCTTAAAATGTAAGTGACTGCAGACAGGGTACCTTATATTTAATGGACATCCCAAGACAAAAAGAAAATCTGTGGAATTCACCTTTCATCATTTTAGTTTTACTCAAAACTTAAAATCTCTTTTGTTTTTACTAAGAGTTATTAGTTCCAATCTTGAATCATGACAAAAGAACCTGTAAGGAGACCATAAGAAATAAGAAGCAGGAGTAGGCTATTTGGCCACTTGAGTCTGCTCCACCATTCAGTAGGATCCCACACTCTTCATGTCCACTTTCCTCCCCTTCCCCATAACCCTTGATTTCCCGACTGATCAGGAATCCATCTATCTCAGCCTTGAATAACATAAGGCCTCTGCCCCACAGCTTTCTGTGGCAAAGAGGCCCAAAGACACTCAACATTCTGAGAATGTTTAATGAAATCGACCAAACCGTAAGTAAGTCTGAATGGCCACCAAGAATCTTCCATTTCATAGCAATAGCCTCAAATTTTAATAAATCTGGGTAGACAATAGGGTATTGTTTATATGACCTAAACTAACTTTAGGTAAAGTATTTTGTTACTGCAAGAACCAGGCAGGGATAAGTTAGTCTGTTGTCCAACAGGACAAGGTGGATAATCCACCAGCTAAAAGAATAGAAACATTTCTAACTACCTGTCAACTTAAGCAGTGCCAAGAAGATTAATGTGTTTTCATTTGCAAAGATTTGCTTTTATTGAGAGTCAACCATACTCTCATCTGGAAATCCAAAGATTTCAAACTTCATTCATCCTTTCGTCAATTGGATTTTTTTTACTATAGAAATAAAAGAGCTTGGCACATGGACAGTTTACCTTGACCCCCCCAAAAAAAACAAAATAAACTCATCCAGCCTTAAGAGACAGCAAGGACTGCAAATGCTGAAGCCTTGCACTGTACACATCTTAAAGATGATTTATAGCTTGTATTTCTGTTAATTACCTAATTGCATACCTTATCTCTCGAATCTATATTTGTGTATGTGTGCGGGTCTGGTTGCATTGAGAAAGTGAACTTTTCATTGCATTCATATTTCAATGTGTTATGTGAATAAATATGGTAGTTTCTTCATATATATCACATGAATATGAGGTGCTCTACATATATGAATAAAAGATAAAGGGCTGAATCTGACCAGAAATGGGCTAAGTGTCATTGCTTTCAAGATTCTGCTCCAGAGGAGTAAGCAACAAGCTGGAGTTGCTAGATACTCTGGCTTTCACATTGGGAATCCTTGACACCTAGTTTGTATCCAGTGAGTGATAGAATGGGAGACTGCATAGTAGGAAACAAAATTAAGTTATAATGAGAGTAATAGTGTGATGATACTATGGCTCTTAGAGGTGTATTTTGTCCCTAGTTTTTGAAGAGAGGTTTTGAGACAAGTCAGTAAGGTAAACAGCTTGTGAGGCCTTCTTTTTTTGAAGTTAGAACAATTAAATCAGCATGAATGGGTGGAGTCAGGTTCCCACAGAACCAGTGTTTTAGCTTAGCTCTCATGTTTTGGGGTTATGAACTTGGTTGTGCAAGCTGCCATATAACTCATCATGCTATAGCAAAAAGCTTGAATTCTCTCTCTCTCTGCCAGGATTTCCTCTTCGTGTTCTTTTCTCCCTGGATTTTCCAAAATTTATTGCTATAGGCCACATCATTCAGGGTGTGGGAAGCTTCTACCCACAATACAACACCCTAAAACATATCCAAAAGCCTGTTCATGTTTATTACATAGTTGGAGGTGCTGGTGTTGGACTGGGGTGGACAAAGTCAGAAGTCACATGACACCAGGTTATAGTCCAACAGTTTTATTAATGCAGGTGTGGCTAGCTGTCACATACAGGTCCACATATAAGTTTCATTATCAGTATAAAACAAAGTCGTATGCAAAGCCTTGGGCTGTATAGAAATGCCAGTCCATTCTCTGGGTTGAAAGAGACACCTAATGTTCTTGGGCTTGGAAGTTAAATATTTAAGATTCTTTCTCAAATTATACATGAAATGTCATTTTTAATATGGATCCTCCTTCACTTTGCAAAAGAAAGAAATACTTAAAAGAGATGTGAAATGTATTACTGAAAGAGCTTTGTTTCAAATATTGATAACTGTGTAAACTGCACGTCATGTGAATGAAGCTATAAAGAATTGTAATCAGACTGTAAAAGCACATGGACTGATAGCCTGCATAATTCATTGCAGAATAAAAAAAGTTCATATTTTAAAAAAAGGGAACACTCAGATTCCTAGAGCATCTTTCATGAATGCAAGATGTCCAAAAGCACTTCATAGCCAATACACAAGTGCCTACAAACAGTAATTAATTAAATAAATGACCAGATAATCTGCTTCAGAAAAGCAGAATGCTGCAGATACTGAAACTCAGAAATAGAAACAGAAAATGCTGTTAAAAAGCTAAATTGCTGAGGAAGAATCTAGATAAGACCACAAACAGAGTTAACATTCTATGAATGTGATGTTTCATTAGAACTGGGAAAAGTTAACGAAATAAATAGTTTTGAGCAAGGGGTGGGTGAGACAATGAAACAGGAACAATAACTAAGTACTACAAATGCTGTAAATCTGAAGTAAAATCAGAAAGTGCTGGAGAAACTATTGTTTTTGCGGCAATTGTGGGTAGAGAATTAGTGTTAACATTTCGAGTGCAATTTGACTCTTCTTCAGAACTGAAGACAGAAGTGAGTAAGTGATGGATTTTACATGTAGAAAAGATAAGGAGGAGCAAGTGGAACAGAGGATAAGTCAGTAGGTCAGAGGGAAGACAAGATTAGAGAACATAGGTTTCATAGAACAGAGGATGAAGGGAGCAGTGATGGAAAAGAGAGATGTGTCCAGAATAGCTGTTATTAGGAGGTGTTAATATTGGTCAGCTCCTGTTAAATCAAAATCAAGAAAACTAGACCAAGGAAGTGGTACTAGGGAATGGGGGAAGAGAGAAGGACCTAAAGAAAACAGAATGGAAAACAGGATTCATGGTCTGAAATTGTTCAACTCAGTGCTGACTCCAGAAGGCTATAAATTGCCTAAAAGGAAAATGAATTACTGTTCCTCCAGCTTGCATGGGGCTTCTATGAAACATTTCATCAGACCTAGGGCACAAATGTTAAGTTGAGAGCAAGATGGTGCTGTAAAATGGCCATGTCAGGGCCATGCTTGTGGACTAAGTGGAAGGGCTCCATAAAGTGATCTGCAATTCTGCGCTTTGTCTCACTGATACAGAGTAGACCACATTGTCATCAGTGAACACAATGCATAAGATTGACAGAAGTACAAATAAAGTGAAGTGCTGCTTCACCTGGGATTCTTTGGACTTGACTTAATGAGGAGAGTGGAAGTAAAAGGGCAAATTTTACGCCTATGATCGAATGGAAGGATGACATGGAAGGGGGATGAGTTGTTGGGAATGTTACGAATGAACCAGAGCGACATAGATGGAATAGTTGCTGCTGATAAGGGAAGAGAAGGGAGTGTTTGTTGGTGGTACCATGTGAAAAGGTGGCAGAAATGTTGGATGATTATCCTTTGAATGCAGAAGCTGGTTAGGTGGAAAGTGTAGACAAGGGGAACCACATTCTGATTCTGAGAGGGAAGGTAGGGATGAGTGCAGCAGTACAGTAGATGGGTTGGATATGGTTGAGCATCCTGTCCACAACATTTGAGGGGACAGTCCTTGGTTTAGGAAATAGGAGAGATATTGGAGGCCAAGGGAAGCAGATACATGGGATCACCACTATCTGCAAGTTCTCCTTTGAGGCACTGTTCATTCTGCCTTCTCGAAGGCAATTAAGAATGGGCAATAAATGCTGATATTTTAGACTTGAAATGTTAACTCTGTTTCTCTCTCTACCGATGCTTCCAGACCTGCTGATTTTTTCCAGCATTTTCTATTTGAAACTCACATCCCCAAATGATTTGTTTAAAAAGCAGCATTGTGGACGTGAGCATCATTGGAATTGATATGACGAAGGTAGACAGACTTGGAGAATGGAATGGATTGCTTTCAGGATGCTGGCTATAAGGAAGTGAAGCTGATGTAGCTGAAGGAGTTGATACATTTATATTGAATATTAGTAAACAGCCTATCTTCAGAAATGGACAAAGAGAAATCGAGAAAGGGAAGGGAAGAGACAAGGGTGGATGAGGTGAATGTGAAAGGAGGGTGGAAATTGGAGCAAAATTTTGAGTTCTAGGCAAGGAAGTGGCATGATACAGTCATCAATGCACCAAAAAGAAAGAGTTTTGGAGGTTTTTGTATTGTGGGACATATCCTGGACAAGAAAGGTAGTGTGTCTTTAAGACAGTCCCATGAGACCATGCCATGTAACTTGCTGGTGTAGTGATACCTTATCATCTGTTGCTCTCACTATGTAATGGGATCAGTACAGCCAGTCAGCATTGTAATATCAGTGCCATAGAACCAAGATTATGTGTGTAAGTTTGCTGTACTATAGCCTTTTAAATAGGTAGTGTTGCATATAAATATTTAACTCAAGAAAAATTCAACCTATTGCTGCATATGTTACCCAGACTTACATATAGTAAACCACAAATGGTATTGTGCTGGGGGCTCAAGCAAGACAGGAACAAAGAATATCTTACAAGCCCCACAAAAACTCAGGCATAACCATGGCCCATGAGGGTGGTCATGTAGAAGATAGAATAGATTGAATGACAGAAAACTTACTCCTTCAGGGCTAAGGAGAATGGTACTAGGGCAAGAAAAGAAACATCAAAGATTTGCCAAGAGCAGGTATGCTGCCAACTGAAAGGAACAAGAAAGAACAAGCAAAGAAATGAAACAAAATGGGAGAAAGGTTTTATCGCCTGAACTTGTTGAACACAACAATGAGTTCAGAGGTTGTAAAGTGCCTCGTTGAAAGATGAGGCACTTTTCCAGCAGGTTGCATTAAGCTACGCTGGAACAGTATAGTGAGGACAGATATATCAGCATGTGTTCTGACCATAAATTAATTACATCCATTAACTCGTCCCAATTTCTGTTGGAGGTTCACAGTCCTAAAATATTACAGCAGATGCTCTGATAGCCAGAGAGTGACTGGAGCAGTGTAGGCTACAATTCTCAGTCAGGACAATGAGGAATCCTAATGCAGCTGACTCTGTGGGAATTACCTGGGAAACTAAATTTTCATTTGGGCAATTTCCATGTGTCTGAAACTTTTTGAAAAAGCCCATTAAAGTTGGAGAATTTTTGGAGAGTCACAACTCAATTAAGTTTAATTCTTACTCAGGAAAAAGCTAGAGGATTGAAAACATATTCTAACTCCGGGGTAACTATTAAATTAAGAACAAACTCATCAAAGCACAGCCCTCCACCCCCAACTCAACATAATTCCAACTGTCATACCTGACACCTACTTGACTCCTAATGTATCCTAACCATTCATTCACTAATCTGACGACCTGGCACCCTAATGACCTCATGCACGTGGCACTCTACCCACTTGACACACTATTGACTTCACCTGCCTGGCATCCTACATAACTGGCATCCCACCAACCTTACCTACCTGGCACAATACCCCACCTGACTCCCTAACCCCCTCAAGAAACTGCCTTCCTAACAGTGCATTTACCTTGTGTAACTATCCTTTCATGAGAGCTGACAAAGTGGTTTTCGTTGCGCTGTTCGACATTTAAATCACAGACCACCGCATGCTGACTGCTGCAAAAGTCAGTTTGGTTTCTTCAAGGATTGCTGGAATCCTGGATTCCGGGACAGTTTTATAACCAGGAGGCCCCAGTCCGTGTATTCTTAGCATGGAGGTCATCTCAAGATAGGTGGGCAATTCTTAATACAATCTGAGTGAGAAATAAGTTTTCTCACTCCAATCAGAATATCTGGGCCAGTAACTCTGCTCCTCTCTCTCCATACATGCTGCCAGACCTGCTGAACCTTTTCCAGCATTTTTTCTGATTTTATTTTAATCTGCTTTAGATATTAAATGAGTGATAAATGTTGGTTAGGGCACTTAAAAAAAACTCAACTCGTCTTATTTAAGTATGCTTTGGGATTTTTTTTTAACATTCACATAAAAGGACGTGTTAATATTAGCATTAATTAAATGTCTAATCCAATACAAAAGAACCTTAAAATACAGAGAATACTGACACACTGTGACAGATATTCAGATTTGTTTTTGGATCAAAATGATCACTTACTTTTACACATTTCCAACAGGCACCCATGATTGCATCATACCAATCTAACAGTAACTTTAAGATAATTAACACATGTTTTAAATTAAGTTCTGAATTTATGCATAAACAAAGAAATGAAAGAAAAAGCAAAGGAAGTGTTAGGAATGTGATGTGATTACTTCATCAGTAGAACTAGAGGTGAAATTATACTTACAAAACTTCAGACAAAATTACTAAGTCAAATTCCACTTTTTTTAACAAATATTTTGTCAAAATATAATTGTGTGCATTTCACAAAAAGAGCTCATTGACTTAAATTCAGATGAACAATTTCCACTTCGTAAGTTTGAAGTTAGAGCAAGTTAATTTACATAATTTATTGGCTCCTCAGTTATTATGTAAATATATACTCACATTTTAACATAGCACAGAAATAGGCCTTCCTGCCCATTCTGCCAGTGCTGGCACTTTGAAACAGCTTTTCAATTAAAACCACTCCCTTGCTTTTCCTCCAAAACCATGCAAATATTTCCCTTCACGTTATTATCCACTCACTTTTGAAACTTACTGTTCAATCTATTTCCTCTGCCCTTTCAGACAATGTAATCCGGATCAAAATCACTTGCTGCATAAACTTCTTTTCCCTTCATTTCACCTCTTGTTTTTCTGACCAATTACATTAAATCTGGCCGTTGGTTACCAATCCATTTGCCACCAGAAACAATGAGCTGAATTTTCTCAGAATCAGCAGTGACTGGGAGTTTAATGGGGGTAATTTCTCTCTCTGAGCTATGCAATTTTCTGCTGCTGAGCCTTTGTATACGTCTATAGCATAGCTTTCATGCCTTCTTGCAGTCACCAGTGGTAGAAGTTCTTGTTGCTTTTTAATTACTTAATAGGTTTAAAACCTCAGCATATATAGTTTTTCATGCATCTAAAGTCCCACAGCCCACAGTCCTAATTTTAGTTAATCTTCTATGCATTACTTATGGCTTTGAACACCCTTCTTGAAGTGTGGTGTCCAGAATTACTTACATTATTTAAGCTGGTACTTAACCAGCATTTTATAATGGCGTTGCATAATATCCTTGCATAATGTCCCTGTTTGAGAATTAAGAATTCCATATACAGGGGGTCCCAATTTACGAATACCTGACTTATGAGCACTCGTACTTATGAATGCAATCTCATAATGGGGTATAATTTTAAAGATCCAACATACGAACATTTCCAACATACAAACAGCTCCTTTATATTGTCCTGCACTGTGTTCCAACTTGCACACAACTCCTTCCCAACCCAGGGACTGCCTGTACTTTGTTTTTTTTTAAAGTAGCCATCTTACTTTTTACTGCCACCTTCTGTAGATGCATTTCCACATCCCTCTGATCCTCCACTCCCTGTAGTATAAATGTAGACATGTAACTAATAAGTATCTAATATGATCTACTTCAAACACAGTCCAGTGAAATAGCAGATTATCTTCATTTGTTCATTTTAAATTTTGGAGTAAGCTATTCCTGAAAATATTCCTATAGCTTCCTGAAAGTTAGAATGGCAATGGTGTTAAAAATGTTAAAAACACAAATTGTGTCAGTTATGTTGCATCACTTTTCTTCACATCAGCAGATAGCACATCCTAATGAGCACATGAATTCCATCTACATTGACAGTATATAAAAATCACTAAGCCAGTGCCACTGCTGCAAAATGTTAATTATTGTATTGGATCTAAAATATTAGAAATTGTGGTAAGTGGAACAGATTGTAAAATAATGTTAACTCATTCATGTGAATTATTGTTTTTACTGCAGGTAATGATCATGATATTGACAGAAGTGGAAGTCCTACTAACTGGAAAATATCTACATTAATATAATACGCAGTCAGTGTTTGTATGGAGTAACTAATGACAAAGCTGCCCAGCAGCTTATCTGAGCAATCTATACCCAGAGATTGAGGTTGAGCTCTTTATAGACGATGATACAGCCAAGACACCAATGCAAAGGTCTCCACACAGAATGTCATGCCCATGTTATCAAGTAGGCTTGAGGAGGAAATTCTAGTTACGAATAGAAACTGAAAGAACTGCGGATGCAGATCTGAAACAAAAACTGAATCTGTTGGAAAATGTCAGTAGGTCTGGCAATATCTATGGAGAGAAATCAGAATTAAAGCTTCAGGTCCAACGATCCTTCTTCTGAATGGAAGTCTCAAAGTCTTGAGACAAGATAAGACATTTACAGATACTCATAGAAAAACATATTTTGACCCTTGAAGGAATTGTTTCACACAATTCACACAAAAAGACAGAAACTTGTTTTTTTTAGATTACTGATTTTCAAAGTGACATCATCATTACTTAAAGCTAGCATGTAAATGAGAGCAGACTGGCTGTATTTGACACAAAACATAAAGTTGAATTCTGGATAACATCTCCTCTTAAAGGCTGAGACAAGATACAAAAACTTACACTTTTTTAAAAAAAATCTGGGCTAGTAAACATAATTTTAATTGAATTTGATTTGAATATCCTGAATTTATTTGTAGATGGATTTGAATACTTCGTAACCTTTTCCAGGTAAATGGAATGTTCAAAACATTTACTTATAGATGGATTTGAAAATTGTATTATACTCTAAAATAGAATTTATTGTATTAAATTTCTTTCTCAGTGAACGTACATGACTAAAATGAGCTTCGGTTAGATTCATAACTACAATGGTTATTTTGGAATGAATTGACTGCTTTAATTATCCGATGTTACGTAAAAATGTAACCATTACTATAACACAATCTGCCATTGATTTTTATGACAAAATATCAGCAAATGATTAAATAGAAGTGGACTCACATTTCATGTCTCAAACGCCCATCACACAGGCAAATAAACAAAAAAAACTAGAATTCTTACATCAGGATTGTATATACTGATATTGGTTAACTCATGTGAGTTGTTTCTGCTGTAACATACCTTTGTAAATATATTTTGTCCTGACATAAATATGGTGGTTTGAAAATTCCTAGATGTGAGTACGTATTGTTTTAGGGTCAAAATTCCAGTAATGATTTAAAATCTCTTCTAATTGAGGTTTTAGCCAAACAATATGTTCAACTAGACAAATTAACCTTGCTGTTGAATAATATAGGAGCACCATTCATGCTGCATCCTCCCAAGGGCATTCTCCTCTTTTGTAAAATGTAATGAACACTGCTAGGCACAATATTCAAATTGAAACCTAAGCAGAGCTTTATAAAGATTCGGCATAAATTCCCTGCTTTTATACTTAATATCTCTATTTATGAACCTCGAGATCCCATTTGTTTTGCTAACCACTTCTTTCAATCAGTCCTGTAACCTGTCATGCATATGTAATTAGCCTGCAAATTTATGAAAAAATGAGCACTTCAATTTTAAAAAGTAAAATGGAGAAAGAACAATTTATCTTGACTCCAGATAGAGTTCAAATATAAAATTCTGGACGCTTAAGAAAATGTAAGTGCATTATACCTCATTTGTAGTCAGCTTTGGTGATGTGCATCTTGAGCGAGTGTGTGTATTTGTGCTGTTCTGATCAAATTTTGTTTATTGAGGTAATGGATGTTTATTCTTTAAAGTTTTTAGAAAAGGTTATGTAAATTCTTGAGAATCACAGCACGAAAGGTGTTAAAATACTTCATAAAAACATCTTTTTATAGTTAGTTGAGAGACAGAGAAAGGGGAGCTATTCCACCATCTTTTCCTATCTGTAACAAAACTTCTTTTGATCTAGGCACACCCATCGCACTCTTTGGAACCATATTGTCTCTCTTTGTCCCTTTTACCAAATTGCATCGCAACATACTTGTTTTCCCTGGATTCTATCTGCCCACTATCTGGTCATTCTACCTGTTTATTTACTCTTTCATGGGAAGTGTTGCCGGCAAGGCCAGCATGTGTTAGCTATCCTTGGATGCCCTTGGGAAGGTAGTGGTGAACCTTCATGAACCATTGAAATACACCTTGTATAAGTGTGTTTAGGAAGGGAGTACCAGAAGTTTGCCCCATTGACAATGAAGGAACGCATTATAGTTCCAAGCTAGAATAGTGTGTGGATTAGAAGGAAATTTGTGGGTGGTAATGTTCACTGTGTGTGTTACCCTTGGGCTTCTACAGGTAAAGATCAAGGCTTTCGAAGATACTGTTGAAGGACTGTTATGGTGTACATCTTGGATATTGTACACACTACTTTGACTGTGCATGATGAGATGCCATTGAAGCTGGCTCTGGCTGGATGGTATTGAGCTGCTCAATGGTGTTGGAGCTGTACCCAGTCAGACAAGGGACAAGTATACTATCACACTCACGATTTGTGACTTGTAGATGGTGGATAGGCTTGAGGAGTCATGTCATACAGAATCACTGAATTTTTACAATGCAGAAGGTGACAATTCAGCCCATTATGTCTACAGAAGCCCTCTGAGTATTTTGACTTAGTGTCACACTCCTGCCTTTTCCCCACAAACTTACACATTTTATCTTTTAAATAATTGTTCTGTTGAATACCTCAGTGGACCTTTCTTCCACCACCCACCTCCATTCCAGGTAATGCATTCTAGACCCTAATCATTCACTGTGTGACAGAGTTCTTTGTAAACTCGCATTTGCTTCTTTTGTAAAATACTTTGAAACCGTGTTCTTGATCCTTTTAAAAGTGGTAAGAATTTCTCCATATTTACCCTGTCCAGGCCCATCGTGATTCTGAAAATTTCATTCAAATCTCCTTTCAACCTTCTCCTATCCTACTTCTCAAATTGATCCCAGTAACTGAAGTTTCTCAGGCTTGGAATCATTCTCATAAAACTTTACTGAGCTCTCTCCAATACATTTACATCTTTCCTAAATTGTGATACACAGAACTATACATAATAATGCAACTGAATTCTAACCAGTGTCCTGCATTATTTTCAATATAACTTCCCAGCTCTTGTACTCTATGTTCCCCTTAATGAAGCCCAGAATACTATGTGCTTTATTAACAAGTCTTTCTACTTGTGCTGTCATCTTTAGTGGCCTGTGCATATTTACACACAAATCTCTTTCCTCCTGCACACCCTCAAGAATAATTCATTTTATTTTATGTCTCTTCATGCTGTTTGTACCAAGACGTATCATCAAACAATTCTCCACATCGTACCTCATTTGTCACCTGTCTACCCACTCCACCGATTTGGTGATGTCCTTTTGAAGTGCGACATTGTCCTCTTCACAATTTACAATTCTCCCAAGTTCTCGGCTTTCTGCAAACCATGACATTATTCCCTGCGCTCCAAGATCCAGATCATCAATGTATATCAGGAAAGGCATGAGGAACTTGACCGATGAGATAAAACTATAAAAATTTCTCCCACCTGAACTATACCCATTAACCATTACTCTCTGTTTCCTATCCGTGAGTCAATTTTGTATCTATGTTGCAGGGAAGTGATTGCTCAATGAAGAATTTCCAAGCTCTGCACATCCCTTGCAGCTACACTATTTATATGGCTAGCTTATCTATATCCTGTCGTAGTTGAATAAGAAAAGGAAGGTGAGCGTTACCATATTTGACTTCCAAATTGACATGGGCTTTGCAATTTAACTATTAATGATACTATATAATAAAAGATATAGAAATATAAAACCAGAAAGATTGTTTAAAAGTTAGGACTGAAAAATGTGCAAATTGAGATTGAATTAATCAAAGGATCCACATATCTGTAGCCCTCTGGCCTCACTTACTAAAAGCTACACTTGGTCTTGATTACCTGGAGATAACTTGCTGTGCACAAATCCAGGAGAAATAATTGTGTGTGTGTGTGTGTGTGTGTGTGTGTGTGTGTGTGTGTGTGTGTGTGTGTGTGTGGTGTACATCTGCATTTCTATGAATGTATGCTGATAATACATTCATTCATATTATTCATTGTTATAAGGACAGATTCGTATTAAATCAATTTTGGAGTTGACAGAAAACATAAAAAATCTTGTAGAATTTATACTTTATGTTGAGAGCCGTTATCCAAAGAGTCAATGCAAGCTCTGACTATTATGACGTGACAAATGAAATCAATGAACTAATAGGTTTTGAAGTTGCATGCAAAGAACAAAGACAATGAGGTATCCGGAAATGGTGCCTACAGTGCTTTTTTACATTGATGATTAATGCCAATATGTGTTTGTAGTAGGTTACTTTTCTTGACATGGGTACTGTTTAGGATTCAGGGCTGAACAGCACCTAAGATCACTAGTGGATGTAGGAAGGGGTTTGGCATTGGAAATGCCCACACCAGCTACCCTTTCAGTTTCAAGACACTGGTTGGAGTCCTCCTGCTTTTGGATTAAGTCTGAAAGGGTGAGAGTTTCCTGGAAGGAAACCCATTGCTTACTAAAGTGAGAAAGCCTGCTGGATCTTCCAGCAATCAAGCAGTTTATTGGCTGCCAGCAGGCTTTCTACTGGACTTAGGACACTGAGCCACAAAGTCCCACCTGTCTGGAGATTCCAGCCAATCAGGCACTGGAAGCTCTAGAACTCAACAGCACCATAGCAGAGGCTGTGGCTTCTGCTGGGGCAACATCCTCCTGATTTCTAGAATGGAGGATTGTTAACAGAAAACGTGTGGGTTGGTTGGGGGTTTTGTGAAGTTGGAGGCATAGAGAATTGAGCCAGAGAGGATGCAAATAAGAGTAAGGAAGTGGTTCTCAAAAGCCACCCTTTGCAACTAGCTCCGATCCCTCAGTCTTAAATTATTAAATGCCAATCAAGGATTTCCCTTTTAACCCGACATCATGCCTGCACTGCTCAACCAGTCATCCAGACTGACCCCTTCTGGTCTCAGTTGGAGCTGAAATAACAGTAGCAGAGATGGGACAAGTTCTTAAGTTGTCATTCATTGACAACTTTGTACTCTTGGTCATGAGATGCCAGCATTGAGCTTGGGCCTTCCTGCACAAAATGTGGGTAAGGTCAGAAAGGAAGCAGAATTAGGTAGCACCCAAGATCCCCCCTCTAGGCCAACTCTTTTAGGCCTGGAAGATATCTCCCATTGTTGCCCTAGTTGGAAATGTTCAGCAGTGCGGGTAAGGATAGGATATTGATTGTATAGGTCTCCACATGGGGCACAATTGAATCCTGTGTAAAACTCACTGAGAATTTATTTGAGGAGAACGGTGAAAGTTTGAAGCAGGTGCTGGGGTTTCATGAGCTCTCCATTTCTAATCTGCTGAGGGAAGCGAGGTACAGAGTGGGAAGCCCATCATTAGAATACCACTCCACGCTGACAAGAGGATCAAAATGACAAAGAGATGTTGGAATTTGCAAAGAAGCTGTCCCTTGGCTCTGTACACACAGTGGGTAGAGTGAGCAGTAAATGCTTGAACATTGAACAAGATTATTATATCACCAGCATTTCTGAATCAAAAGTGTGAGGGGCATGGCTATCAATCACAATAATGTTTTACCCTCCTCAAACAAAGGCTGCAGTTTGCAATGGGGGCACAACTGTCAGTGGCAATAAGAAAGAACAGCTTCTGCAGGAAGAATAAACCTCAAGCAACAGGAGGGGACAGAAGCAAAGGAGGCATGGATACCATACTGTTAATATGAGATCTTGGCTAAAGATGGAGCTGTCTAGAAACTATGGGAAACTATGATTCTTCAAGTAGATAGTCATAGAGATCCTGGATCTCATCACTGGATACTCACACTTCACAGCATTATTTGCCATATCCTGACAGTAGCTGTTCACAGAACACCTTTTTTTTACAAGGGTTGAACAGTACATTAATTTCACGACAGATGTGGCCTTGCTAAGGCAGAGAGGCGATTGGATTTTGCCAGCCTGCTCAGATTCAGGGTAAGATCGAATTCTGCTTACATAGCCGTCTATGCAGTGATTAACCAGTGAGATTCATCAACAGGAAGGGTTTTACATCCAGTGGCTCTGCAACCTCCTCAAGGCTGGCTTCTATGTGTTTCCTGGAAGGTACAATCTGCCTGGAACTTCTGGGAGTCCTGGAAAGATGATGGCTCGAGGTGCAAAGAGCTCATGAAAGTGCCACAAATGTCAGGGATGACTTGGTCCAGGAATATTTTAACTGTCCTTCAGGTCTGGGTTGAGGGGCATGGAAGGAATCCTGAGACACTTGCGGAAATGCATGCATGGAAGACACAGATTGGAGTATACAATCACCTAATCCTAATGACAAAAGCATAATCGTCCCAGAGGCTCATATTTTCTGAAAAGTTCCATCCTGTCACTGCTGTCTGCTACTGATTTTACTACTGTCTTCTCATCCTGTTACTGTTATCTTTCTCATCATCTTCTACCACACTTTCTGTCAATGAAGTAATAAATGGATTTGAAAATGTCTGACCTAAACTGTCATCATTTATATTCTACACAGTGAGGAAAACATTAAACAGACAGCAAGAACCAACGAAGAAGGTAAAGGCAGTAAAACTGCAAGTGATGTAAACTAGTCTGCTTCATCTTGTATACTTCAAAATAGACCTCCAGTACATTCATATCCAACTTTAACTGTTTCTTTTTCCCACCTGTGTGTAGCCACCCACCCAGTGCTCTGTATAACTTGGTGGCCTCTTCCCGCCACGCTCCAACAAGAGGGCTGATTCACTTCCTTTTCTTTTCAGTTCCTAACAGTTCAGCATTGATAAAGTGAGGGGCTATACTGTCCCAGGTGCCAGTCCACCAACTCTCTTCTAACATCATGATTCCCTCTGGGGCTGTTGAAGGCTTTGGCACCTTTGGACAACCAACAGCTTTTGTGAGTCATCTAAGTGAGTCTCATGTATCACCAGATCCACCTCCATTCCTGCCTGCACTGGCTCAATTGGAAAGTAAACCCACATCGGTACCAATTTAGTGACCATCCCTGTGAATATATTGGCGTTCACCAGTTTACTACTGGATTCGGCTTTCTGACCTATAAACAAATCCAACTCCATTCTCATCTCTTTGGCAAAATAACTCGGCCTATATTCCCAATATATTTGCTTCTCGGTTATCCAATGATGAAAGCCGCTCTTGAGCCAACCGTGTTCACTTACCAATTCAGGGACAATGTCAAATATACTTCTTTACTTATTCCTATTGCTAATTATATTTGATCTATATTGTTGCAGACCACGATATTTCTCTCAAATTATACTTCTTTTATCTGAAGTGATGTTGTCAGTGACTTTTATCCAGTGAATAACTGACGACCAAAGGAGTGGAAAGCCTAAGCTTTGTCCCTCATTCTGTGCTGGATCAGCTTGCTCCACTGCATTATGGGGTCATGCAATGCCATTATTACTATAGGTAGGTGAACCTCTCATACTCATAACTCCAAATTTAACTCAATCCAAGTAAAGAAAATGGCCACAGCTTACAACTCTTCTTATTAATAGTTTCTTGCAACATCAATAAACTTACAAGCATCAGTCCTTTGCTCCCATTAGTTTGGATCATTACTTACAAAATACTGTTTAACATTAACAACTTACAAACATCAAAACCCCTCTGTCTCTTAAGTTAAATCAGTCCCATACTCTTCCTGTAACTTCTGAGTTGAACTCATGCTGTGAACTCTTGGAGACTTGCTGCTTCCGATATTTTGCTGGTTATTTTACATTAATTTATATTTCCCATTTTTATTCATCTTATCTCCTTATTATGTTTATTTTCTGAAAAGTTCCATCCTGTCACTGCTGTCTGCTACTGATTTTACTACTGTCTTCTCATCCTGTTACTGCCAAGTAAGCATTTGTTATGACAAAAATCACACCAATGACAATAATCACTGCAAACACCCTCCCCAATTTTGTGCCTTCTTACAGATTGCAATAACCTATATTTCTGTTCCATGAAAAATCAATCAACATATAAAGATTGCTTTGATGGAGAAGGTCCTGGCTATTCTATCAGGTAGACTTTGCTCTCATCTAAATGTTCTCTGGGATTTGCTTTTCTAAGGAATTTCTAAATGGTCCATAAGGCTTGTTAGTCTGTAGAAACTATTTATAGGTCTTTACTTCGGCTACGGAAGTTCAATGGTCAAGACATTCATTTAATTGGATCAGCACATACCCATTGTGCAGTCTAATGGTTAGATGACTTGTGACTACCGTATTCAGAAAAGTCACTCAATGTGACTTTGTAAGGTTTTCTTTGGGAGGCAAAGTTTGGCCAATTTCGGAAAATTGCCCTTTACACATGGCTTTTTTTTGTTGTTAAGGACTCACTCATGAATAGTGGCCACTCAGACACAATGCTAGTTGGAGAGCCAGTAGAAATATATCCCATGTAGAAAAAATTGGTGAAATATATTTATTCCAGTTCTTTTGGATTATACCACTTCAAAGAATTAAAGTTTTGCTCTATGACACCTTTTTACCTGGATACCTTAAGGCACTTTGTAACCAAAGGCTTACCAACAAACTAGACATGCAGTGTGCCATGGGTGGCAGAGTGGCACAATAGTTAGCACTGCTGTCTCACAGATCCAGGTTAGATGGATCGGCCATGCTAAATTGCCGTGTAGTGTCCAGGGATGTGTTGGTTAGATGGATTAGCTGTGGTAAATGTGAGTTATGGAGATAAAGTTAGCAGACTGGGCCTTAGTGGGATGCTTTTCAGGGGGTCGGTGTGAACTCAATGGGCTCAATGACCTCGTTCCACACCATAGGGATTCCATATTTCTATGACAATGGAAAGTGAGTCAATCTTTTGGATTCTTACTTTCAACTACTAACTCTGAACCTAACATTCATTAAATCAAAAGATGTTCAATTGACTGCTATAGTTAGACAGACAGATTCCTAGCTCAACAAATTTCTCACAGTAGAATTTATTTCTCCTGTCACTACAGTCAATGAACACCATTTGCCACTTGAGCCAATTAACAAATCCATAATTGATGTAAATCAGAGTGTCACACGGCATGGCGAATAAGTATCCATGACAGATTCAAGTGTGATGTTTGATGCAGAGGTGATTCAAAAGAGGCCAGTTCAATCAGAATATTTGATTTTCTTACTTGCCTAGGAAGATTTCTTGATTGTGGAGGTTTAAGTGCCACGTTAGTTATCAGTTCTATACTATTAATGTGGAGATTTTGAAATTTGATCAGAAGGAATTTTAATACAATTAAATAAAACAGCGATCAAGCCCTCTTTTGGAGGGATGAGATTAATATCTGTAGAATTGATATCGAAGTTATGAATGCCAGTCAGTGTAAAATTGCAACAAGTTTTCAGACTGTGTTGATCACACCACTTCTTGGCAGGAGGAAATAGTTTTGACTTTGAAGTTGAGCTAATAATTTAAAGGAATGGACCAACAGAAGAATTGCCTGTGAGGGGAGGTACGCAAGAGAACTCTCAATGGTTTACACACTAAAAATGTAAGCTGATCCTTCATAGCCTGTAGCTAAAATCTCTCAGGACAAGTTCTGATAGAATGCTAGAAACTGCCTGCTAAACCAAAATCATCTTACTAAAGCACACAAAGGATAACTAAACTATAAAGCCTGCCAGAAGCAATTTCAGTAGCAGATACAATTAGGCCTGCTTCACCAAGCTTCAGACTGTTTACTGTTTCAGTCAAGAAAGTTGTGCAAAATACCATTGATTGTTCCCAGTAAAAAACTATAACTCTTACAGAAGCTGAACCTAGTAACAATATACATTTCCAATTTTAGGTCCCAATTTGTTTGACCAGATCTTGTGAACCGCAACAAGATGATGCGTTCCAGCAATTTCTGTGTTCTGGTTTGTTACCTTTTCCAGTGTTGATTTAATTTTGATGCCAGCAATACAGGATTTCTGGCATCCTTTAACTGTCAGCAAGCAGACTATAAAAGAAAATCGTATTAAGCCATAACTTAGAATGCCAGTTAGTATGTATAGAGATTTTATTATTCACTTTCTATAACGTTATCGAATGTTAATTAAAAATTAGGATATAAGCACAGGATTAAGATCAAAGCTAAAATATCATTGAAACGTAAAGATTAAGAGCAGGTGTGGGCCATTCAAACTCTCAAATATGTTCTGCCATTTAACGTGGCCATGACTGAGCTAATTGTGTCCCTCCCACCATAACTCTTGACACATTTGTAGATCAAAATCTCATCAAATAACATAAACATTTTAAAAAGTGGTTTATATTATTATGAAATCTACAGAATCTTTAGCATGGAATAAAGACATTTGACATTCCTCAAAAAAAAGTTATTTTGCGAGCCAGAGTAGTTTTGGAGTAATTATGATACAGTAAGCTGTTTGAAACCCAATTACACCTCTTTCAATGAGGATTAAAAGCTAGCTTTTTCAAAGATTTTAAAATGAAAAAGTCATATCAAATCAGATATTTCTAACTGATTTCACTCTTTGAAGACTTCATAGTGCACCCTGTAGAAGAATGGAAAATCACTGATAACAACTTCTGATTTCCACAATAGCTGCAAGTTTGTGGATGTCAGAAGTTCCTATCAGTTTCACAGAGTAATGTCAATATATATTAACTATCTTGTTATTACAACCCCAAAGTCCAGGCTGTTATGCTGTCAGGAATACAGAAGTATTAAGAAAAAGTGGACTTTGAAGAGTTGAATCTAATCATGTTATACAGTCCTGAAAAGTTGTCAACATGTAGGAAAATTTACTGTAAACACTATTTCTAAGCATGGAATTCTATACACAATTTTTTAGGATGCTTTGACAGTTTTGCTAGAATTGTCAAGCAGAAGTCTTTTTGCAATATTTACAATGTAATTAATAGATTGAGACCAAAAGAATTTTCCTGCTATATTTGCAATGTTATTAACACACAGAAACCAAAATAAATCATGATACTATATTCACAGAATCATTGGCAAAGAGGAAACATTCTTTTCTCTTATCTTGTGTTGCTGGCAGAAAAGTAGCAGATTAGCAAAGTAAAGCTTTCTACTATATTCAAAGTGTGCCAACACATGGGGGCCAAATTATAGCTTCCTATTATAATTACATGAATATTCAAGGAACTGAGGAAATCAAACTGTTATATGGAAATTCCATAAAAATATAGGGACCAGATGAGTTAATCTCTCATGTTTTTCATTCTGATGGTATTGATGTGATAGGGGACTGATAGAAATGAAATTACCCAAACTTTTATCTCAATGTCTCCAACACTGTGGAGCATAAGAAATGGGAACGCTAAATCACATACATATTACATTTTGACTTCTACTTTGATAGAAAAAAACTTAACCTTTCTTGAAGCACCTAACCATATCTAATTGAGTGTCAGTTATGGCTCAGTTGGTACCAATCCAACTTCTGAATCACAAGATTGTGAGTTCAAGTCTCACTTTAGGATTTACAGTACAGTAGTCTAGACTGACACAAGTGCAAATTAATTCCAGTATTGGAAATCTGAAATGAAAATTGTGGAAAGGTGATGTAGCATCTGTGAATAGAAATGTCTTATGCCTACGAACATTCAACAGAACAGCATTAAGGTCACAAACCCAAAATGTTAGGCTAGATATTTAAATTAATGCAGGGTCCAGATCACATTTGTTGTTATAAGTCTCTATGCTGTCTGCCATGATCCTGACACAAGCTATTTCCATAGAGGGAGGAGACAGGCAGCCAATTGAGGTCAATTATTGATAATTACAGACTCTATTAAGGGCCTTGTTTCTGTGCCATTTGGAATTTTCAGTCAGGACTTCAGGTAACCCAAGGCAGACTGGCCCACATCTCAGCCAACATGGTGGATTCAAGGCAGGAATTAGCATAGGGTGGAGTGAAAGGGTGGCATGATGCATCATGTAAATTAGCCTACTTCCTGGCCCATAATGGCTGCCAGATGAAGGTGATGGCTATCCTGGGTGTATTCACCCCTCTAAGATGATGTCCAGACAGCTGTGTCTTTTTAAACAGAGAAAAAATGTTACCAGGCATTCTTCCTTTATCTCATAACTGGCACCTGGGCTGTGGGCCTAGTGATCATTGGCCCCTTTAGCATTGGGAGGACAGCATTTACTGATTAATTGGCAAAGCTGCTCCCTGGTGTTGGATCAAACAATTGATTTGAAAGGGTCAGCACTAAAGCCTTTCTATATCACTACCCACCAGTAACAATGTAAGTTCAGTTAGCCTGGTATCAAAGGAAAACCAATGTTTCTTACCAAGTGTAATATAGTAAACCTCTCTAATGTCATTGTAACTTTTTCCTTAGTTAGCATGTAATAAACAACTCTTGTTATTCAAGATCAAGCCTTTGCTACTGAGATGTCATGTGGTTGTCTTTCACCACTTAGTAGTTCTCAGTAACTAGTACTAAACTAGTACTAGTACTAATGAGAGGAATTAGTGGCAGGATGTATACTCAAAAAAAATCCTAGAGAACCAGCTGTGAACTGCAGACATCTTTTATAACACCAGATGTTTATTTGGCTGCAAGATCCCATGGGTATGATAAAGCACATGGTGTAGCATTGAGACATGAGACAAGCCAACACTTTCACTTTCCAACATTTTCTTTTTCTTTTCCCAATATACAAATGCTGAGTATTTCCAGTTTTTTTTTGTTTTTACATCTAGGCTAACACTTAATGTTCAGAACTCAGGGAGTGCTGCACTTTTGAAAGTGCCATTATTCAGATGAATCACTAAGCATATGTCCTATCTACTTGTTCAGGTGAATGTAAAAAACTATTTTAATGAAGGCCACCAGAACTATCCCTGATGTCCTGATTAGTATTTATCCCTATTCAATGCTTAAAACACATTGTCAAATTTGATGTGTGCGAATTGGCTGCTGTACATGTTTTCTATATTACAATAATGATGACACTTCAGAACATAATTCATTAGTTGTAAAGCACTTTGTGTCACCTGGCAGTTATGAACAGTGTGGGCTAAAGTCTTTTTTTTGCACAGGCTCCCAACACTTAGCAACTTGCTTTTAGATGTAGAGATTGAGACAGTTTAAATGTATGGGCAATAAGCTGGCAGATGACGCATAATGTGGGAAAGTATGAGGTTATTCACTTTGCTTGTAAAAATGGAAAAGCAGAATAATTTTTAAAAGGATGCAAGTTCTAAATGTTGATTTTCAGAGGGACTTGGGTGCACTTGTACAAGGAATATAAAGTTAGCATGCAGGGTCATTAAGTAATTGGGAAGACAACTAACATGTTGACCTTTATTACAAAGGGATTCAAGTACAAGAATAAAGAAGTCGTGTTGTAGTTGTACAGTCCTTTAATGGGATCACATGCTGAATATTGTATGCAGTTTGATCTCCATATTTAAAATAAAGTCTATACTTGGAGTGAAGGCTGCACTCTAAAGGTCCTCTGGATGTACCCCTGTTAGGTGTTGGTTATCTTGTATTGGGGCTGAGTGAATTAGATTCATATTGTCAGCAGTTTAGAAGAAAGAGGGGTGAATTTATTCAAACATATGCATTTCTGAACGGGTTTTACAGAGTGTTGTTTCCTCTAGCTGAGGAATCTTGAACATGGATGCACACTTGCAGCACAAAATGCTACTAATTTAGGACAGAAATAAAAGAAACTTATTAACTCAAAGGATTGTAAATCTTTGGAATTCTCCACCTCAGAGGGTTATGGATGAAACATCATTCAGTATATTCAAAAAGGAAACAGGCAGATCTTTGATCTGAGGAAATCAAGGAATTTGGGAGAGGGTGAAGAAGTGAAGTTGAAACTGAATCTCTACCACAATCATGTTGAATTCTTGGAATGTGTATTTGGTTCATTCCTCCTCCAATTTTTAATATTATGTTTTTAAAAAATATCTTTCCATCTCACTGAAACTGTTCAAGAACACTAGATTTAGCTAAACAGTATCTGAATCATAAAATCACACATACAGGAGGTGGCTATTCAGCCATTCTGTGCTGTCTCATTGTAAAAATGTTTCAATTACTCCCACTCCACTGCTCTTTTCCCATATCCCCATACATGTCCCCATTTAAGTATTTACCAGATTGCATTTTGAAAATAATTCTAGAATTGGCTTCCACCACACTTTCCAAATTGGGAAATGGCCCAACTTATCTTTCCCTATCCTGACAAAAAATACTTCAGCCTCTAGATACAGGTGAATGAAGGAAGAATGGAAACCACGAGGATAGGATTACAAAAGAAGAAATGAAGGGGGCTCGGAAGTAAATGAGGTGGTTTTCAATGCTCTCCTTTCTCAGTGTCAGGTCCCTGATCAAGTACACAGTGCCTGACTGTGACGAATTTCCCTGGTAGGTCACTGGAAAACCCGACAATATTTGTTGGATGTCCTTTGGGTTGCACAGAAGGTGCTGAGTAACTCCTATTCCATCACTGAGTCACTAATAAATTCCAGTGGGATCAGGGATAAATGCTGTTAATGAGTTCACTAATGAACTTGTTATGACGTAATTAGAAAGGGTGAACTGATTCCTTTCCTTGTCCCATTCTTCTACTGGTCACGCAAAGTTTGAATTTAAATGGGAAGTAATATTGAGAAATATATATTAGATTGTATATGGATCATTATCAAAAACAACAGTCAAGTTCCTTAAATTGTCTTCCAAGACCTAGCTTATTGCAAAATAAAAATTAATCAAAAATTTATTAATAGCAGGTTTAAAATGTGCAACCGTGTCCAACTACCCTTCCAAGAAACAACAAAAAACACATGCGTCAGGAAAAAAATAGGAAAATCTAAAGATTGTTCTCTTAAAGATACTTTGGTCAAGTAATAGTTCAATTACAAAAAATAAAGACTTATTCACAGTTTGTCTTAAATACTGGTCTGTAGCTACAATCACATTCAACACAAGCTTTTGGCACTGGCACATCTTCCTGGATCAGTCATAGCTGGCTGAAGTCTCTTTCTCTCTGTAGACAGTGGTGTAGATTCAGACTTCCCCTTGAAGAATCCTCTACTCGTAATTATGAAGCTTTCTATTATGCTTTCAACTCAAAAACTTTGTTGAGGAATTTCAGAGAGAGAAGAAGTGAAATGTCATTTCTCCTGTGGTAAGTTCTCTCTGACTATTTGTATTCAAAACAAACACATTTTACACTCACAAACTGAATCATATTACCTCTCTTTGAAAGTATTCCATCGCTAATTCAAACAGCTTAAGGTTTGCAAATACAACACTATTCCTACTGTAGCTGGCATCTTCTGTTTTGTTAAATATGCTATAGCAGACCATTATATAATAAATTGATGGTTTGGACTGCACATTTTCAAAACAAAACATAACTGACATTCTGCTGTGAGCCAGGGAGTTTCTCAACTCAGTCCCTTCCCCTTCCAGAATTAATCACAGGGGTTTTCAAGTTGCCAGATACTGATGCACAGTCCCTCTTGTGTCTATATCATCACAGCCATCATGTTTTGTTTTTCACCAAAATGGGCTGAATTATATTCAACCTGGTATTTTTGGCCAATATTGCCACTTCACCTCTTATTCAATCCCTCCATCTTTCTTGAGTACAGTGTAGCCAGGATGTGATAAGTACCTATTCTCCCATTGGGTGAACCAAATCTCCATTATTGTCACTACATTGTAAACTCATGTGGCTAGTTGTATCTCATTAACAACATTTAACACACTTCTTGCATTTGTGCAAATAGACTCCAAAATCCTTATTTTCTGCCTTGTATGTCTCCTGTCCGATCTCTTCCAACTTACATTACTCTTTGGCCTAATACTGTTTGTCTCTCACAGATTTCTGCACACTTTGAACCTCTGCATCATCCCATCACCCCACTTCCAGATAAATTAGTGCAGGGATTACTTAAATTACTGTCTCAAGAGTCCACATTCAGGAGACACGAGAAATCAAAGTGACCAATTTGGCTACATAGATAGCTTTCAAATATATCATTCTACTAAATTGATACATCTTAGAAACTGCACTTGCCTGATTTAAATTAGTTTCATGGAAACCTCAAACCTGTTTAATATATTCCTATCTTTATTCCTCCCCATTTACTAATCTGCAAGTAGGAAGATTTGACACTAATAACACCTTTAAGGTCTCATTAAGACAATGTTGTATATGAAAGGTGCTAATTAATCTATGAAATTCATTTTGATGTGTAATTCAACTAACTGTTTTACAAGTTGTAACAGTGTTATAACATCTTTCAGATCATTATGAATGAGACTGTGGCAGAGTTAGATTCAATCATGGACTTCAAAAGAGAATTGGATCATTATCTGAAGGCGGCAAAATGGCAGGTCTATAGGTAAGGCAGGGTAGTGTCACTCAGTGAATTGCTGCTGTAGAAAGCTGACAGAAATACAACAGGCTGAATGGCTCCCTTCTGTGCTATAACCATTCTACAGATCTATGTGAAAATTAATAATGTGGCGCATTATTTTGATAACAATGTGAGGTGTGTTTAATACCCAATGCCTTGCAACTACAATCCTTGCTCCTATCAAAGGCACAAAATTGCTCAACGTAAGGAAAAGATATTTTTTGTTGGAACCATAGAATGATACACAGCAGGAGGCCATTTGGCCCATTGTACCTGCAGGCTCTCTTTGAAAGACCATAATCCCACTTTATATTTCCCCTTCAGCCTTGCAATTTTCTTCCACTTACGTGATGATTCAATTCAATTTCAAACATTACTACTTAATTTGTTTTGCTAACCTTATGAAGCGGTGCATTCTAAATCATCAAAGCCCAGTTTTTCTGGCCTCTGTATATTTGGAGACCCTGAAACATATGCATTGAGACTCCGTGATAATTCCAATGCACTGATTATGAGATAATTGCTTTGGAACATCTGACTATCAAGCTCTCTGGAAACACCTGAAAATGCTTTTTGCATCGAAGTAGAGTTATAGACTTCAGAGAGTTCTGATACTTACACGGACAGTTAACCCCATCGCCCTCAGCAAAACACATGTGCAGTATGTACCTGTGGTTTGAGAAGCTTAAGCTCAAAGTTACTGAGCTGGAGAATAATGCTGCGGTCGCTGCAAAACATGGAGGAGGAGGAAGTTACCTGCATATTTTGTTCCAGCATGCGGTCACCCCGTTTAGAGTTAAGGTCTTTCTGACTTGGTCAGCGGTCAGGTACAATAGGATGAAAGGATTGAGAAGGCAGATATGGAGAAGCTACAGTCTTTTAATTTGCCCAACAAGTTCAAGATATTTCAACTTGTTTGCAGGAAATCAGCTATAAGATGGATAAGCAACAGGATCTCAAATGTCATATTATCTGCATCATTACCTGAGCAACAAGCAAATTTGTACAGTCAATAAGATTAGAGAGATGAATTCATGATATGAAAGAAATGGGTTTTGATTTGTTTGAAATTGACACCGTGGACAATTGTACTGGAGAACACAGGAATATACTACTGGGATATTGTTCACCTGAATATTTTTGGGACCAGTTTACAAATGAGTTATATAACTAGGGAAGTAGAACAGGCTTTAAACTAAATAGTGGGCGTGAAGGATAAAGTTTTGGAATGTTATATAAATTAAACAAAACGACAAGGAAAGACAGCAAGGCAAAACTGAAGGAAATAATGATCAGAATAGATTAGGAAAGGACAAAGTGAATAAACCTAAGAATGTAACAGTAAATAGAGCTAGAGATTACTAAAGTAGTAAGCAGGCAGAACTAAATCTATGTTCCAATTGGCAGTGGAGTAGGACACTTCAGCTGGAGCTCATCTGCTCCATTGTTTTTTTTCTCATTTCTTTCTCTTTTCTTTATCTCTTGGTGTTTCCTTTCTTTAGTCCCGGCCTCAGCACGGACCCAGCGAAGAACCCGTTGTGGTGTCTCAGCTTGGTCGTTCGGAGGTATATGGCAGTCGCTCGGCCCAGCATGGGTCTCTCGGCCCTGCAGTGATGCAGTCTTGTCTAGTGGTGGCTCATAGCAGTATCTGGGCCTGTTCTCTTGATAGCTCATGGCAGTAGTCTTGGTCTGGTCTCTTGGCTTGGCATGGTGGTATCTTGGAGTGCAAGTGGGTCCTGCCTGGGCATATTCCAGAGGCACTGACAGAGATCAGGGAGGTGGAAGCTTCAGCAGCAGCAATGATGGCATTGTGGTTCAACGTGGGAAGAGTGAGTATGAGGGAGATTCCCCGGTATCTGCACCAGTGGCATTGAGAACAGGCAGCTGAGGTCTCCTGGTGAATGAGCTAAGTGGAGGACTCATCAAAGTCTGCTGAAGTTTTATCTTAATTCATTTATGTTTTATAATTAAAATTAAGAATGACTTTAATGCTAACTATTACCTTATTTCTTTATTTTTCCAGTTTTTCTCAGAAGCTATTGCTTACCTTTTTAACTCTGTTTCTCTTATTACTTTGTACCTAGGTCTTTTGTACCTCGGTACCTTTGTACTTAAAATGGCACCATGTGTGGCGACATTACACACTTTTCACTGTACTCCTATACTTTTGTACTTGGGTAAACATGACGATAAAATCTAAACCTAATCAAAAGTGCTCTGTACTTGAATGCCCTTAGCAAACAAACCAGTCGATTTGACAATACACAAGACATATGTATGTATGATCAGATAGCCAATACAGAACCATAGTTAGAGAAGATGCCAGAGAATTAGAGCTGAATATTCAAGGTTGAGTGATAATTAGGAAGGAGAAGAAGCTACAAAAATGTGGAAGAATAGTTCTGTTAATTCAGCGTGTTATTAGTATAATGTAGAGAAATGATCGTACCTTTGGAGGCCAGGATGTTGAATTGGTCTGGGTATAGATATGGCATAGTAAAGGCAAGATTTCACTTGTGGAAGTGGTTTGTGGGACCCCAACCAGCAACTGTTCTGTAGGATGGGGTTTAGAGGAGAAAATAATCGGGGTTTATGAGAAAGGTACAGTGATAATCATGTGTAATTTGAATCTGCCAACAGATTGGATAATTCAGATTGACAAAATAATAGTCTGAAAAATGAGTTCAGGGGTGTTCTCAGGACAGTTTCATCAAGTATGTTCTAGAGCCAACCAGAGAGCAAGCCATACTTGGTAATGTGCAATGAAACAGTATGAATTATGATTTCACAGTCAAGGTACCGATGGGTAGCCAAAATCATAATATGATCAATTTGCATTCAGTTCTCGGGGAAGACGAATGGATCAAACTTAAATAAGGGCAATTATGAGGGCATGACAATGGAGCTAGATAAAGTGAATCCAGCATTATTGAAGGAATGATGATATATTTCCAAGCAGGATCATGAGTAGCATGGTGGGAGATTTGTGAGTGGTGCTGTTCCCATGAATCTATTGCTGTTGACCTTTTAGATAGAAGTGGTCATGTAATTAGAAGGTACTGCTTAAGCAGCCATGGAACCGGTCCGATAGAAGCTTTTCTGAATCGAGTGAATGTTGGAACATTGACACCAATGCATCAAAGTAATAAATGTAACCCTTCTATTCTTAAAGGGAGAGAAGCAGAAAGCAGGAAATGAAAGGTTGTTTAGCTTGTTGTTTGTCATGGAGAAAGTATTAGAATTGATTGCCAAAGAAGTTATAGCTGTCCCCTTAGAAAATCTCAACATAATCATGAAGAGAAAGCAAAGGGAAAATCATATTTAACCAATTCATTGGAATTTGTTAGCCGCCTCTATTAAGATCCAAGGATGGAATCATTCTGCATCCAAAGACTTGCCAGCCCGTAACTCCTTTAGTTTGCTTTGTGCCGTTTCCCTCGTGATCATAATTCCACCAATTTTTTCTCTCCCTTCTATCTCCTGATTTACAGGTAATACTAGAATATTTACTTTGTATCCTCTACAGTGAAGATAGCGGTCAAATATTTGTTCATTTCACTTGCCAATTCCCTGTTATTCTTATTAATTCCTTATTCTCTCTCTGTATTGACCAATAATCACATTACTCACTATCTTCCATGTGAGTTTGTGTACTTGCTCACTTTGGTAGGAAGATTAGAAAAACAGTTAGATTGCAGAACTCTGAGAAATAGAAGGATCTGGGTGTTCCAGCATAGGATTCTCATCAAGGTGATGTGCAAGTACAGCAATTGATTACGAAGACAAATGGAAAATTGCCCTCTATTGCAAGGGGAATGGAATATTAAAGTAGAGATGTTTTACTACAGTAGAGTTTATTGAGGACACATCTGAAAACATATAAGATCCTGAGAGGATTTGACAGGCTTGATGCTGAAAGGGTGACACCTTTTTTAAAGTGTGATGCTTTTGTTCATCAATATCGTCTGTTTCTTTTTGTAAGTAGCTACAGGAAACAGAACATCAGACAGAAATATGCTACAGTTTTCTATAACTTGTCCTAATTGTTATAAATGTCATTGTTCCCTTGTTCAACACACTATTCAGTTGTATTTTCAAAACTGCATATGTGGAATGATTCACATTTCAACTTCACCATCGAAATAGCACACTTCAAAAATTTGAAACCTTCCAAGCCATTACTTAAGAATCAGTGGGATAGGCTATCTCCTGTCATTTTAGAGCCCTATTATTCGTTAGTTATTCATTATTTGTAATTAGTTTAATTAGAATAGGTCATTAATAAGCTAACCCCCAAAGCATCACAGATATAATTTCAAAGATAGGGCTTCTGGGGTTTGCTTTATCGAGACATGATTACTCTCTACTTAACCTATTTTGTATATGTAAATTAGGACTAATTAGCTCATATATTATGGTGTGATTGCTAGTAGAATAATGAATGTAGCCTCCAGCACCACAAAAATTGGGCTAGAGTATCAATTATGGATACTGAATTATATTCATATTTATGCTAAAAATTAAAGCAGCACTTCCAGGTAGGCCTAAGGTTTCTTTGTCTACTATTCCACAGACTGAGAGCAGACTTGTTTGGAAACATGGACCTTCACACAGGTTTCTGATCACAACCCTTTAGAGAATATGGCAACCATTAGACACAAGCCATCCATACAAATAGAGGGAGAAAATACCCTTTGGGATGCTTCACATCACATGTTGGTATTCATCACTGAAAACCTTAACCAGGTACTGGTTAGTTGTTCCACCTTTTGGCCTGGGAATGGAATTAGGGTCAAATAAAGTTTGGCTGTCAGCAGATGGTGAATGACCCAACCAGAGGGAGAAATAAACAACCTCATCTTCACCAATCTGGTTACCTGGATGCAACTGTCCATGGCAGTATTGGTAGCAGTGATCAGTCTTTATGGAGACAAAGTTCTGTCTTCATTTTTTAAGTCACCTCCATAATGTTCCACACTGTGTGGCACTGCTAGAATATTAAATTGGGATAGACTTCAAGCAGATTTAGAAAATGAAGACTGGGCATCCAAGAAGTTTGTAGGCCATCAGCAATAGCAAAACCGTACTCAAACACAATCTGAAACCTCATAGACTGATATTTTGGTCAGTTCACAATTACCATCAAGTCAGAGGATCAACCTTACTCCAATGAAGAGTACAAGACAGAATGCCAGGAACAGCGCCAAGCATAACTAAAAATGAGGTGTCAGCTTGATGAAGCTACAACACAGGACTCCGTGTATGCCAAACAGTACAAGCAACAAATGATAGACAGGACTAAGTGACCCCAGATTCAATGAATCAGATATAAGATCTGCAGTCCTACCACATCTAATCAGGAATGGCAGTGGACAGTTAAGTAACACATTGGAGGAGGAAACACCACAAATATCCCCATATTCAAATTTGGAGGGTCCAGAACATCAGTGCAAACGATAAAGCTACAGCATTTGTAACATCTTCAGCCAAACTCTCAGTTTCCTACAAAGGTCTCCACCATCACAAACACCAATTCAATTCTCTCCATGTAATATCAAGGAACAGTCGAGCTGGGAAAAGGGAGGGTATTTTCAGGATGGCAACTTGTAACTAGTGAAGTGCTAGTGAAGCTGGTCAACAAGGACACCTACATCAGACTCCTGCTGATTGACAACAGCTCCACCTTCCCCAACACCATTATCCCCTCCAGACTGATCTCAGAACTCTTGAAACCTAGGTCACGGCTTCAGCCTCTGCAACTGGATCCTCAGCTTTCTGACCCACAGGCCGTAATCAGTGAAGTTAGGTAACTGCACCTCCTCCAAGATAAAACTCAACACTGCAGCCCACCAGGGATGTGTTATCGGCCCCCTACTGTACTCCCTGTACACCCACAACTATGTAGCCAAAATACGAACAAGCACTATCCACAAGTTTGCCGCTGACACCATCATGGTAGGATGGGCATCAAACAACGATGAATCAGAATACGGAAAGGAGGTACCGGGCTTGATGTCATCGTGCAATGATAACGACCTCTCTCTCAATGTTGGCAGGAGAATTGATCATTGACTTCAGAAAGAAAGGAGGAGAACCCCCATCTACGTCAGCAGAGTGGAGGTTGAGAGGGTTGACAGCATCAAGTTCCTTAGACTGATGATAACCGACAACCTGTCCTGGACTTCCCATGTAGATGCGGTGGTCAAGATAGCACAACAACACCTCTCCTTCCTCAAGTGGCTTAGGAAACTCATCATGTCCATAAGGACGCTCACCAACTTTTACAGATACACCACAGAAAGCATACTATCTGGGTACATAACAGCCTGGTATGGCAACTGCTCTACCCAGGACCATAAGAAACTACAGAAGGTTGTCTGCACAGTCCAGACTATCACAGAAGCCAACCTGTAATCGACGGGCTCCATTTACACTGGAATGACTGCCAATGTCATCAAAGATCCCTCCCACCCCAGTAATGATCTCAAACAATCTCTTTTGTCAGGCAGGAAAAACAGAAACTTGAACACACGCACCAACAAGTTCAAGAACAACTTCTTCCCTGCTGTTATTAGATTGCTGAATGGATTCTGTAACTTCAAATAATGTCAATCTTGTTAATAACGTTGAAGTTGCTACACGCACCTCCTGTGCAGTGTAAGTTGTATGACTCACTCTGTCTAAGCACTGAACGATCTGTAAGTCTTTGCTATGATCTGCTCGCAAACAAAGCTTTTCACTGTACTTTAGTACATGTGACTACAATAAAATAAATCAAATCAAAGCAAATCAAAAGTGCCACAGAGGTTCCATGCTGGGGCCACAATTAGTTGCAATATACATTAATAATTAAGAGAATGTACTACAGCCAAGTTTAGAGATGACATAAAAATAGGTGGGAAGGTTAAGTGCTGAGGAGGACACCAAGAAACTGCAGAGAGATATAGACAGATTAAGTGTGTAGAAACATCTTGACAGATGGAATATAATGTGAGAAACTGTGTAAAGTTGATTGGCAGTGCATCTTCAAACATTCATTTCCCCCATCATGAATGCACAGTAGTAGATAGTGTGCACAATATGCTATGCAGAAATAGACCAAGACTTCTCAAGACAACACCTCCCGAGCTTTCAATGACTGCATCTCAAAACGCAAGGGCAGCAGATACATGGGAACACCAATACCGTATTTGTTTTTCTTCCAAGCCAAACATCATCATGACATGCTATTCCTTTAGTATTCCTTGGTTAAAATCCTGGAACGCCCTCCCTGACAGCACTCTTGATGTACCTACAAAAGTGGACTGCTGCAGTTCAAGAAGGCAGCTCATTACCATCTTCTCCAGGGCAATTAAAGATGGACAATAAATGCCAACCAAGCCAGTGAAGTCCCCATCCTCAAATGACAAACTACTTAAACTCAATTAATGCTTCATTTTGGTTGTTTGTTTGCAGTTCCTGACATTATACCGTTTGTTGGGAACATTCAGTGAATGCATCAAAAAATTGGAGGCAGATTGTTAAAATAACAACACAGCAATTTATTCCTTCCTTATTTCCTCCCTTCACCCCTCCAAACGTTCCTTTTTTAAAAAATGTATATGTTTATAATCTTTTGTATACTATTACTTTCTCCACTGGATTTATATGTTAATGATGAAGTTATAACTGTTATAGTGCGGGCAATTGTACTCTACTATTGAATCCCCAGAGATCAACCCTTGAGAAAATGATTAGTTATGTGGTTTTGGCTTGCCCCTCTCTGGTTAAAATGTCAGTCACAAAACAATATTCCATTAGTTCAACAAATTTTATGAGTGTTTGAAATCAGAAGTAATTGTTAAAATGTTTGTAAAATGTGCAACTCGAGACCATCAATAAAATGTCGAGTGTCTTATTTATTACACCAAAATGCATTTTAAAAGCAAACTACTTAAAACGATGTCATAAGATAGCCACGCCTGCAACACCAAATTAATCATCTTAAATTGTTTTGTGTTAGATTGGTGTTATTCCAGAGTTCATAGAGACCTATCTAGATTCATGCTACTTTCCATTTTGATGTGAACTGAAAAACTATCATATTAATGCAATGTTGTCGGTAAAGTACAGGTTTTGTACATGCGTTTTTTTAAAATTGTCATAGCAAAAATACAATACAGTTCAACAATCATTGAATCTGTACAGTGTGGAAGGAGGCCATTGACTCCACACCAACTCTCTAAAGTGCACCCTACTCCATCCCTGCATTTCCCATGGCTAATCCACCTAGCCTGCACACCTTTGGAATGTGGGAGGGAACCAAAGTAGACACATGGGGAATGTGTAAACTCCCCAGAAACAGCTGGCTCAGGCTGGAACTGAACCTAGGTCCCTGGCTTTGTGAGACAGCAGTGCTAACCACTGTGCTACCCTACTGTCCACAGCACTGCTGAGGTCTAGTTTGTTGGGAAGTCATTGGCTACAAAGTGCACTTAAGGGCAGTCACCCGAAGGTGAAATCGAACGAAGAACCATACAGCAGAGAAACAGGGCCATCAACATCCGACCCCACACACAACCCCGCACCCTCCAACCACCCCACCCACCCCACAAGTCTGCGCCCACATATTTTGGCCTTCCATACTAAAACTGTCTTCACTTACGGATCAGTATCCCTCTACTCCATTCTTATTCATGTATTCGTCCAGGTGCTGCTTGAATGTTGCTATTGTGTCTGCTTTCACCATCTCTAACAGCACATTCCAGGCACTCTCACTCTTTGTTTGAAAAACTTGCCTTGCGCATCTCTTTTAAACCTTCCCTATGGACCTTGAACCTGTGTCCCCTAGTAATTGACTCATACAATTGGGAAAAAAGCCTCATACTTTCCACTCTATCCACAATTTTATAAACTTTTATCAGGTCACCCCTCAACCTCCTGCATTCCAGTAAAAACAAACCCAGTCTTTCCAACCTTTCTTCATTGCTAAAATCCCCCATATCAGGCAAAATCCCGGTAAACCTTTTCTGTACCCTTTCCAAAGCATCCACATTCTCTGGTAATGTGGTGACCAGAACTGTACACAATATTCCAAGTGTGGCCTAACTAAAATTCTATAAAATTGCAGCATAACTTGCCTATCCTTACACTCAATACCCCTTCCAATGAAGGCAAGCATGCCAGAGGCCTTTTTTACTACCTTATATACCTGCACTGCCACCCTCATAGATCTGTGGACTTGCACACCCAGATCCCTCTGCATATCAATATCCTAAGGGTTCTGCCTTTCACTGTGTAATTTCCACCTGTACTTGACCTCCCAAAATGCATCACCTCACTTTTGTCTGGACTAAACTCCATCTGCCATTTTTCTGCCCATGCCTCCAACTGAGTTATGTCCTGCAGTGTCCTCTGACAATCCTCCCCACTATCTGCAACTCCACCAATCTTTGTATTGTTCACAAACTTCCTAATTAGATGAGCCACATATTCCTCCAAATCATTTATTTAGACAACAAACAGCAGAGGTCCCAGCACTAATCCCTGTGAAAAACTACTAGTCACAACACTTCATTCTGAAAAGCATCCTTCCACCGCTACCCTGTGTCTCCTATGAATAGGCCAATTTTGTATCCATCTTGCAGCTCACCCGTAATACCATGTGATTTCACCTTTTGTACCAGTCTGCCATGAGAAACCCAAGTCCCTAGTGCTGTTGGCAAGAATGCTAACCACTAAGTCAACATGCTACCCCAATGGTTTTGTTTTCAACTGATCTCAATATTTGTGCATCCATTTTGAAATCAATGCAGCTTTCAGAGCAAAAATTGACTGTTAATCCAATTGCAACCAATCAATGTTTATAATTGACACTGAGTTCACCAGTGAGCTATTCACACTTCCAGTGATTTACCCCTACTGAGCATCAAATTGATGACATCACTAGCTGATTGAAATCATAACAAACGCCATCTTATCTGAGATGTAAACAGAAAATACGCAACGGTCAACAGGGAAGTAAAGAATAAGATAGGTTCACATAATTTGAATTCTAACAGATATTAACATTGGAAAATTGAGTATCTTATATTAATGTTTAAATGCACCAATCTCATCCCACTTGACATTCAACAAAAATTCATGACCTTTATATATGTCAGTGCTGTATAGACATGATAATTTACTTAATGGATTCAAACAATACTGATTCCGAGTTGTAGTTACACCACTTCCACAAATAACTCTTTTGAGAGTATACCATGTAAATTACATATTCTGAGAACTGAATTGTTCTTATTGTGAATGCTAAAACTGCCAACAGAAAAATCAATGTGATGCTAATGTTCATTTCAAGAAACGACTGAAGAAACTGGATACAGAAAAATCTAAGGTCCCTGACAACACGTGCTCAGAATTCATCAGGTCTGTAGGGAAGTTGTTCGAGTACAGCGACAACACTGGCGTCTAGCCAGCAATGTGGGAAATTGCCCTTGTGTGTCTTGTCGACAATATACAGAACAAATCTACTCCAGTTAATTATACCCTACCGTCCGCTCTCAGCAAAGAACAACAGTTAAAGAACACTGCTCACTATCACTTTCTCATGGGCGAATGGGGAGCAGGCAATAAGGCAAGTAAAAAAGAGTAGTGCAGAGTTCAACACAAGTGAGAGTGGAGTGGACTGCCCTGAGGACCTAGCCAAAAGGAAATTTGGCAACCAGCTGACAGACAATTGAGAAGCTTTCCCTACATCCATGATGTTCTGCCGGTAGATTAAATTGATGCAAACTGGACATTCCACCATTCAGTGCGAGATGGTCCTATGATCTGGGGTTGGAGGCTAATCTGTTTAACCTGCAGTTAAATAGTGCCATTGCAGTGCTCAGAATTTTGTTGTAGATACTGCTGGGACTGCAATCTGTTTCCCTGTCCCAAGAAGAAGGCACAGTGGAGTCTCAGACCCAAGAAAATTGATTGAGATGGGTTCAAGAATTTTAGGAAGCGGGTGAGGGGCTTGGGAGGGTAGGTTTTAAAGTCTAGCAAGAGATGCCTTCTCTGAAATTGGTGGCCAATCTGCCATATTTAAATAAACAATTGACTTGGACTTTGCACTTCTTAAAACCATTTGTTACAATTGGCCATCCCAAAGGGAGGTGATTCAGACCACTTGACAACTTACCAGGCAGTTGGTGAGATGCACATCCCCTGAATAAATTTCCACCCATCCTTTTTAATCACCTCCACAAATGGATTTACATCTCCATTTAACCTTTAACACTGAATCATGGTAAAATGCTTCCTGGAGAATATGTGGGATTCTCACCACACCGAACCTCCTAAGAAGACATTAACTAACACACACAATGATTACATTTTAACTGGAATGATATTCAGGCCAAAACAGCAACATTTTAGAGAAGTGCACAAATGACAAAAATTCCCTGTAGTAACGTCTGCTGTTGTTACATGTGAGTAGCTCCTCATGGAGTTACTATTGATGTATGTAGCTGCCAGGTAATTATGGAGCTAAAGATACCAAGACTGTAGGTTTTAAAATGTCTTTCTGTCTCCCTTTGAAGATCAAACAATTGCTTGTCAATAGCAAGCCATTCAAAATGTTAACCATGTTTGATACTTGTGTGGGTAAGGTTTGAACTAAAGCTTCTGCAGAGCCTAATAGTCTTCTGAAATGCCTGATGGCAATTGGAAAACATAACCTTATCTGAAGAACAAAATATGAAATACGCTTATCCTCTGAAGAATTTATATATGTATTGACTTGAAGTCAAAGACTTTCTAGTGCTTTAGCCCTGAATCATCTTCTCTGAAAGTCATTATGGTGTTTCAAAGAAATACATAGATGACACCTTAAGGTAACATGATGTTAAAAATGTGGATATTAACAAGTGTTTCTGGGACAAAACTTTTCATCCACAGTTACTGAACAGGTGGAAATATGTTATTCTACTCTAATAACGGATGAGGTGCAGTTCATAAATAGTTGAGTAAAGCTCTTCCAAATTATATAATGTGAAAATATTTTAACATTGTCATACAACATGTCATTGATGAAAGATGTGGCAAGTGTAACTTACCAGCTGACAATAATGAACACTTTCCATTCTTTTAAAGTGAACTGATATGGAGGTCACTTTTTTCCCTACCAACCCCTCCCAAAAAAAATTGTAAGTTTCTTATTTTGCAAAACCTGATATTTTCACACTAACTTAGATTCAATAGAGTTACATAGGAACATCAGACTGTTTGTTAAGAAAAGTCAAAGAATCAGAACACTGAAATAATTCTATTTATTATCAACATCTAAATGCTCCTCCAATTAACATGAAGTTCATTGGTCTTCTCTAAGGATCTGTTAAATTAATAAAGGAATTCCAAATGGATAAATTAAGTACACGAATATTGCATGGTGCGACTTCAATTTCAACAGTGAATCCATTGTGATGGCCAGATATAGGTTGATTTTATCCTTAATATCTCCAGCAACTCTTCTTGATACTATCCAGTTCGTATATGTCTTGGATAACAAAGTGTAGAGCTGGATGAACACAGCAGATCAAGCAGCATCAGAGGAGCAGGAAGGCTGACGTTTTGGGCCTAGACCCTTCTTCTGAAGAAGGGTCTAGGCC